>NW_006399951.1:504223-541836 GCF_000299155.1 Elephantulus edwardii | reverse complement strand
CTTCCTTCCTTCTTCTCTTTTCCTCTCTTCCCCCTCCCACAGTCCACTTCAAAATGTATCTGTTATCCTGGACTGTTATCATATATATAATGCCTAATCATATATTCCTTTTAAACCATTTTTTGTGTCATCTGTTTCAATGCAGTGTTCATTATCTATCACTCTTTTCCTAGTTCTCCCCGTCCTTCATGTCAGTCATGCTTTATAACAGTGGTGTTATGCAGTATTTGTTGTTTTGTGACTGAGCTGTTTCATTCAGCATAATGTCTTCCAGGGTTCCCCATGTTGAATAATGTTTCACAAGTTCATTGTTTTTCAGTGTTGTATAGTATTCCACTATTTGAATATATAGTTCTATCCATTCGTTTATTGATGGGCACTTGGATTGCTTCCATCTCTTTGCTAATGTGAATAATGCAACAATAAACATGGGTGGTGCATACATCAGTTTGAGTTGTGGCTCTGGTTTCTTTAGGATATATTCCTAGTAGTGGAATTGCGGGGTCAAATGGTATTTCTATTTCCAACCTTTAAAAATAGCACTAGACTACCTTCCATAGTGGTTGCACCAGTTTACACTCCCACCAGCAGTGAATAAGGGTTCCAATCTCCCCACAACCTAGTCAGCATTTGTCAATTGCTGCTCTGTTGAACTTTGCTATTTTTGCTGGGGTGCCAATAGCTTTGAATTCCTCTACCTGAGGGTTCCTCACAGGTGAGCGCAGTAGTCCAGACAAAGTCCCAAGACCTTTGCCCAGCAGACACAGATGTTAGTGAATCAACCTCCAGCTTCTTTGCCTTGAGAGGGACTAGAGGGTGGTGGCTTCTACACTGTCACTTGGAGAGCTCCCCCCAGGATTGAACACTAGTTGTTCATATAGACAACCTGCTCATGAATATGCCCATTTGAGATTTTCCTGCCTTCTGTATCTCATTTCCTGCCCGTTTCTATTGCTGCCTGCATCATTGTCCAAATAAATACCTGACCTTTATTCTTGTCTCAGAATCTGCTTCATTGTTGGTGGGTGGGGAAAGCAGGCAGCCAACCTAAACTAAGACGAAGAGGTGACAACTTGTGTTCATGCTGGGCACAGTGCCTGGCTCAGGGGCTCCCTGGTAGATATGCCTCAATGCACACTGCTTGGAGGCGCCCCTGCTCTGTTCTCAGAGGTGATTTCACTGTGTGGGAGTAGCAGGACCCTGCACTTACTGGGCTTGCAGATGGTGGTGTTGGATGCACACCGCTTATGGGTTTGTTGTTTGGTTTGTGTGTGTGCGTGTGTACTGTGACTGGCACAGGAAGAGCTTGCCCCTCCTTCTCTAGCGGAGCATCTAGTGAATTCAAACTGCACATTTTCAGGATTGTAGCACAGCTTCTTGCCACTAGGCCACCAGAGCTCACCCTTCCCTCCCTTTCTTGTTGTGGACCTTTGAAATCAGATCTGACTGGTACAAGAGGTGATTGTCCCTCCTTCTCCGGCAGAGCATCTGGTGGATTTGAACCATGCACTTTCAGGATTGCAGCACAGCTTCTTGCCACTAGGCCACCAGAGCTCCCTGACACATCATGGTTTTAAATAACAAAATCTTTGACTGACTGCATCCCATATGTCACGAGAGAACTGGCAGCTGGAGGACATTGTGCTTGTGACCCACTTCCTCTGTGGGTGACTTGCTCTGGGGAAGGCTGTTTAACACCTTTTCCACCCGATGTGAAGGCGGGCAGCAGGGGCTGGTGCTCCAGATGTCAGGCTTTGCTGAGCAGGAGTCAGTGGGCGGTGAGGACTGTACTGGTGGACTTGGGCTCTGACCCTGAGGTGGTGCTCCCCACACCAGCTGTGGCAGAACTCCAGTCATCGGTCTGTGGACGGGCCATAGGAGCCTGTCCTCGTCTCTGTGTTTGCCATGGTTGCTATTAACAGACGAGGACTTGGCACCCGATTCCCGCTAATTCCCTGCACAATTGAACTAAACCTTGGTCACTTGTCTGTGGTCCATGAGGTTTTCACTGATTGATATTCAGAAGTAAGTTGCCAGGCCTTCTTTAAAGTCATCATCTAGAAGCTTGGCTGAAATCTGTCCAGACTCACGGTAACATCTAAAACCACCGCTACAGAGAGATGGTAGCTGTGTATGATGGGCATTGGCTGGGAATCAAACCTGGGTCTCCAGGGTGGGAGACAAGAGTTAGCGAGTATTTATCACACTGTCACCATGAAAAATGCTCTGCAATCTATAACAACCTAGAGAAGTGGGTGTTCTTACTACTCCCATTTTTTATTATATAAAGTCAATTATTGTGATAATAGGAGGATGAATAAACAAGAAATATACAAATGCTCAAAAGGGGAAGAGATGAAAAAAGGAAAAGGAGGAAAACGATAGCAAAGGTTGATGGGTGGAGGGGAGTGAAGGATTAGAAGATGTTCAATGAGTACTTGAAATGGTAGGATAATAGGCATAGTTGTTTTTGTTGTTATGTGCCGTCGAGTCACCTGCAACTTATAGTGATCCTATGTACTATAGGCCTAAACCCTGCTCTATCTTGTATAAATCTTATTTTCTCAGACACAACTACCCCCATTACCCCAGTCACTGAATCAATCCACATGATAGAGGGTCTTCCTCTCCTGCACTGTCCCTCCACCCACCCAACCATGACATCCCTCTCCAAGGACTGATCCTGCCTTGCAACATGTCCAGAGTATTTCAGATGAAGCTTCAAAATACTTGCCTCTAAGGAGCAGCCTGGCTTGACCCTCTCTAGGATGAAACTGTTCGTTCTCTTAGCAGCCCAATAGACTTCAATACTCTTCTCCAGCACCACAGCTCAAAGGCATCAATTCTCCTTCTATCATCCCTAGTCATTGTCTAGCTCTCTGATGCATAGCAAGTAATTGCAAAGACCATGGCCTATATCAGGCACACCTTAGTCTCCAGACTGACATCATTGCTCTTCAGTACTTTGGAGAGGGCTTTGACAGCAGACTTTCCCAATGCAACTCATCTTTTAATTTCCTGGCTGCTGATACCAAGAGTGTTGATTGTGGAGCCAAGCAAACTAAAGCTGTTTGCAATCTCAATCTCTTCGCCATCCATCACGATGTTGCCAGTCGGCGCCTACTTGTGAGAATCTTTGTTTTCTTGAAACTGAGCCTCAATCCATGTTTAAGGTTGAGGACCTTGAACTTCTGCAGCAAGAGCTTCAGGTCCTCCTCAATTTCAGCAAGAAGAGATGAGTGATCTGCATAACGCTGGTTGTTGATGAGTCTTCCTCCAATCCTGATGCCACATTTCTCCTCACTGAATCCAGCCTTCCAGATAATCTCTTCTGCATATAGATTTTAAAAAGTATGGAGATGGGACACATCCCTGGTGCACACCTTTACCAATTTTGAACCATGCGGTGTTCCTTGCTCTATTTCGACGAAAAGACCTCCTGGTCCACGCATAGGTTTCACATAAGCACTATCAAGTGTTCTGGGATTCCCATTCTTCTCAGAGTCAGCCATAGTTTGTTGTGATCCACACAAACGCCTTTGCATAGTCAATGAAACACAGATAGACATTCTTCCGTTACTCCCTGCTTTTAGCCAAGATCCATCTAACATTAGCTACAATATCCCTAGTATCTTCTAAACCCAGAGAGCACTTCTGGCAGTTTTCTGTTGATGTGCTGTTCGATAATTAGTTATATAAAATATAATGTGTATGAATGATTGTATAAAATACAAAGTACGTGAATGAAACAAAACATATATGAATGATTGTATAAAACACAAGGTACATATACAAAACACAGCATATATGAATGATTCTATGCAAATCAATATTTTTTAAAAAAGAGTTAAGCATGTTTTCTTTGGCAGTCCATGGAGTATTTACTCATGGCTCTTCTCTAACATCACAATTCGAAGACACAATTCTTTGACCTTCTTTATCCATTGTCCAATTTTCAGATGCATAAAAGGAAATGGAAAATAGCATGGCTTGGATTAGGTGCACCTTAGACTTCAAACCGCTATCTTAGCTCTTCAGTGTTTCACAAGTGATTTTCCCATTTTCTTGACTATTGCTCCTATGATTGTGGATGCTACTCCCATTTTACAGATAGCAAAACTGAGGTTTGGGAAGAGAAAGTAACTTGCCCCAGTCACAAATGCAAGTAAGCGATGAGCCAGGACATGAAGCTGAGACTGTTGGAGGCAAGAGGAGAGATAGAAGTGGTCACTGGGTGGGACCACATTGGAGGGAAGAGTTTGCAAGTTGTTGGCAGGTGGGGTTTGTCGGCTGTTGGTGTTAAGCATAAGGCTTCCTGGCTGGATACCTCCCCTCCTTGCCTAGTTCTCAAGTTTTGGGATCTTCTAGTTTGACATTCATAGGGTTGCTATGAGTTGTCTACAACTGGACGGCACCTAACAACAATAACAATGACGAGATAAAGAGAGCTACATTCGCCTAGTGGACAGAAAATTATGCTACCAAGCCCAAGGTGGGTGATTTTAATGTGCGGCCCTCAGGCCGGGTTCAAATTGTTTTCATGTCAAACATTCTTCTAGGTGGTATAGTACTGGTGTACAGAGGTAACTCGTGGTTGCCGTGATGCTGAAACACTGTGACAATGATGTGCCAAATGTGATAATGGTTACCCACAGTGGAGAGTGTTTGCTGGAGCTTCCCAGTTAAAACAAACCTGGAAGCAGGGGTGGCAACCACTTCTGAAATGGCTTGCCTCCAAAAACTCTACGAACAGTGCTCAGGCTTTTTGTTCATAGGGTTGCTATGAGTCATCTACAACTCGACGGCAACTAACAACAACAACAACAACAGTTTGACTTTCAGACAGTGGCTGGGTGGGCTTCTCAGGAAATAGAGAGGCAAAGAAGCCTGCAGAAGGTGGGGTCATGCACTCTTCCTATGTGCTATGTCTTTCAAAACTGGAGAAGGGAATGGAAAGGTAACCCTTTAAGGGGCCCCTAGTGCACAGAAATCTGTGACCAGCTGTGCCCAGAGCCTGGGATTTACTGCACTCCATCCATCTGAGGTGGGGGTGGAGGGAAAGTGTATCCAAATCTAAAATCATCGAGCCCCCCCCCCCCAGCCATCCCATTCAGGGGTCAAGGACCTGGTGTGTGAAACCAGAAATAATCACATAATCACAGGAAGACCTGCCTTTGCCTGTCTCCTGTGGGACTTGCCTGGCCAGTCGTCTTCAAGGCGAGTGGGGGCAATGTTGAAGCTCTTCTTAGGAAGTGAGATCAACGTCAGCTGTGCAGACATTGTCAGTGCGTCAGTGCGTCAGCATCAACAGACCCACCACTTGCCGTTGCATCTGACTCATGCGGGATAAGAATGTGAGAGAAGAAATGTGCTTCCTGCGGTTTTCAAGGTCTGACTTTTCACCTAGGACCTCCTTCCAAGGTGCATCAACTTGGCCTTGATTCTGTAACGTTTGGCTCAGCTGTTGAGCACACAAATTACAGCACCCAGAGACCTCATCGCCATCAGGTGGACCATTATTGAACTCGCTGCTCTGATGATTAGCCTACTTAAGCTCATTCGAAAGCTCCTTAACTCCCTGCGAGGTTTTCTGGGTGATGATGCAAAGTGGTTAGCTTAACAGAACAGGCTTCTGCCTACAAGTTCCCAAGTTGGAGTCCACCCAGGGATAGATATCTCGGAAGAAGGACTTGGTGATTTACTTTCAAGAATCAGTCATTGAAACACCCCTGTGGGGTACAATTCTAAGCTGACACTCAAGGAGTTGGAAGCTGTTCAAAGGCAACTGGTTACTGATAGTCTCCTTGTGAAGTTAATGAGTTAGATAGGGACCACTATCCTATCTATGTGACCAGTCTTACAGCACCTGTGTGTGACTTAGAAAAAGTACCCCTTCTTGGGGAAAATAGGACTCATTCACATCACTGACTTGCCCAGCTCTCAGCCCCCACTGGCCCCCTTGGTGGGATTCCAAACTATACATTGCATTGATCCTGGATAGAAGCTCCCATCATACCCATTTTGCAGATGAAGAAACCAAGACTGAAAAGGGATGTGCGGCTCATACATACAGCCCGTAAGTGACCCGATCAAGATTGAACACAGTTCTCCTGGAATCTAGAGCCACCTGAGGTTTATCATGTCAAAATTACCGTTAAGAACAAGCACCTCTTTCTTTCTTCAGAGTTCACCCTTTGGGGACACATTAGAAGAAGCCGGTCATCTACAGAGTTGTCTTTCATTAAAACCTTGTAATTACCAGGCTTGTGTGAAAAGGAGATAATTTGCTGCAGTTTTAAAGTCATCAGTGGGGTAGGGGCGGGGGGGGGCAACTTGTAAATATGAGGAGCTGCTCTCCAACTTTGCTGAATTTAGCTGATGTTTTGCATGTTGACTTCCCCAGCTATCAGCTTAACTATATAAATCCAGTTGATGTGTCTTTATTCAGATAAAACTCTAATACTGCAAGTGTAGCAAATTAGATGCAAATGCCCCCTTTTTTTTATTTTAAGTATACTTAAAGCTGCCTTTCCAATGCAAATTTTATAGGAAATCTCAACCAGCTAGGACAGACCTCTTAGCTGTCAGCAGGCAAATGCTTTCATTTTGGTCTCAGGCAAAGGGAGCTGCCTGCTTTTTTTCTTTCTGCCCCTGCAGACTGAGATAATTAAAACTACAGAGAAATAGTTTTAAATATACATGATACACACAGTTCCTTAAATTATGGGATAATGCATAAATTCACTCATTACCATATTTGATAGTACGCTAGCTGGCCCGAGTTGAAGGGGGAGCAGAATATGGTCGATGGGTTCCCCCCCCCAATTGCTATTTTTTTGTCATCAATCTTGCAGTTCCTATCAGTTCACCTAGTGTCCTAGGGGGCCCTGATTTAAAAAGCTGTGATGAACACATTTATTAAGAAGGGACCACTCTGTGTGTGTGTGTTTAAGAAATAGACTTGTTAATGGCAACTTTTTTCTTCTTTCCCCCAGCCTGCTCAGTCTCTTTGGAATACATATCCATTTCGCCTTTGATTTATTGAGCTCCCTGAATGAGTTTATCCAAACAATGTGAATTTGCTCAGATCTGTCTCAAATCCCACATCTCGTGTGGTTGATAAAGCTGACTTTAGCTAAGAAGGGCTGGATCAGTGTGACTTGAAGTTCACATTGAAAATGATAAGGGCTTTGCTGGGAATAATAAGCACAGGCGCACACTGTCAGAAGGCGAGGGTTGAACATGCAGGAGAAATTCGGTGAGGCTGGGCTCTTTCTAGAGTCAAGGTAGGGAAGCGAGGGGAAGGTGGCTGGCACTTTTGCTCAGACACACACTGAGCTTCTCTAATGATGGGGTGATCATCCTAAAGAGCTTTGTGCATTGCCTTTCTTCTTGATTAGAACGTGACAGCTAGCACTTGATGGCTGATGGTCACTCCTTTCCCTCTTGGGGACTTGGGGTGGTGGCCATCTTTGCCAGCATGGTGCCTGAAAAGGGTAGGAATCCATCTGTCTCTCTGTGTCTTTCTCTCTTTCTTTGTCTCTCTCTACTTTCTTCAATTTATTTTTGTGTCCTTACTATCTTCCTAAGGAGCCATAACAAAGCTCGGGTGGCTTGGCGGTCAGGATTTGCACTGCCAAGCTAGAAGTGTTGTTGTGTGCCATCAGGTTGGAACCAACCCATAGTTGGACCCTGCAGCAGGTTTTCAGAGGCGGTTAATCTCGGGAGGAGACTGCCCATCTCACTGAGGAGCAGCTGGTGGATACAAAGCAAATGCCTTTGAGATTGCAACTCAGATTCCAAAGGTTGTTGTTATGTGCCGTCAAGTCGTTTGCGACTCATAGCGACCCTATGTACACAGCCCTAAACCGTGCTCTATCCTGTGCCAATCTCATTGCCTCTGACACACCCATCCTGATTACCCCAGTCACTGAATCAATCCACCTCATAGAGGGTCTTCCCCTCCTGCGCTGTCCCTCTACTCTACCCAGTATGATGTCCCTCTCTAAAGACCTGTCTCTCCTTACAACATGTCCAAAGTATGTCAGACGAAGCCCCAGAATCCTTGCCTCCAAGGAGCAGCCTGGTTTAACCCTCTCTAGGATGAATCTGTTTGCTTTCTTAGCAGTCCATGGTACATTCAATACTCTTCTCCAGAACTACAGCTCAAAGGCATCAACTCTCCTTCTGTCCTCCCTAGTCATTGTCCAACTCTCTGATGCATAACAAGTGATTGCAAAGATCATGGCCTGTATCAGGCGCACCTTAATCTCCAGAGAGACACCATTGCTCTTGAGTACTTTAGAGAGGTCCCTAACTGCAGACTTTCCAATACGTTTTTTGATTTCCTGGCTACTGGTGCCAAGAGTGTTGACCGTGGAGCTGAGCAAACTGAAGCTGTGAACAATCTCAATTTCTTCGCCATCGATCCTGATGCTACCGATTGGTCCAGTGGTGAGAATTTTTGTCTTCTTGACATTGAGCCTCAGTCCATATTGAAGGCTGCAGTCCTTGACCCTCTACAGTAAGTGCAGAGGGTCAAGGACTAAAGGTAGGCAGTTCAAATCCAAAAAGCCTCTCAGAGGGAGAAAGATGGACAAACTCCTTCCTTGTGAGTCTCAGCCTGTGAAAACCCGCTGGAGGGTTAGTTATGAGTCGGTTCCTACTCGAGGGCACCTAACAACGACAGGTACCTTGATGTGTAATTGTTAAGTATCAGTAGCTGATTAAGAGGTTGATGGTTCCAACCCCTCAATGTCTCTGTGAAGGAAAAGGCCTGGCAATCTGCTCCCACAAGCATTTCAGCCTAGGAAACCCTATGATGACACAGTTCTGCTCCTCCTACGGGATGCTGTGAGTAGGAACGCTCACACCCAACCAGTGCACAGCAGCAACTTCCTGGCACTGGGCTAAATGTTCTCTCATTTCCTCCTTACAACTCTATTTGGAATCACTAATTCCATTTTACAGGTGTGGGCACTGAGGTCAAATTTGAGTTCAGAAGCTTGTCCACAGTTACCTACAAGACTGTCCCCCGGCCTTTGTGGCAAGATGGCAGTATCCTTGACATTCATTCCTCCCTTCATCTTCCAGACTTAGACAGCAGGTTTCTAAATTGGCCTGGACCATTATCCTAGGAGGCTCCAGAGGAAAGTATCTGCTTAGAAGGGACGCTGAGGGGAGGAGGGATGGTGAAGGAAGAGCGGGGCTTTATTCCATGAGCGTCATCTGTGTTCATGCTTTCTCACCCTCGGCGCTGTTGACATTTTAAGCTGTTGTTTGTGTCGTTGTGAGGGGCACATGCCTGGTCTGTTACCCACTACATATCTGTAGCTGGGACAATCTCAAAAATCTTCAGGCATTGAAGATGCCCCTGGAGGGAAAGATTGCCTGCTGATGAAACACAAGTGTCGACGTGGCTTGTTCACAACCCGGACTCTCTATTTCCCTTACAAGACAGATTCCCTGTGGTCTGTGCCCTCACCTCCCTGTCTCCCTTTGTCTCTGAGGGCCCCACTTTCACAGGCCCTCCTAAGCAGCTAAGCAACCTTTCTTGGAATTAGGTGGCTCAGAGGAGCTTTGTCACTGAAACCTTATTTCTAATTACAGTAATTACTCCCCTTTGTCTCCACCAGAAGGGCAGTCGGATAAGATGCCTAGCTTCTCCTGGCTGCCTTCATCTATACAATTCAGTTCAGCTTTGATGAATGACTTTTCAAAATGCTTCTGCAGTGTGTGTGTGTGTGCACACGCGTGTGTGTGCGTGTACACTCTAAGGGGCAGGGGGAGACTGTCACCACAGCCAAGCTTGACCTGAGAGGAAAGAATTCTTCCAAGTCCTTGTCCCTGGGCCCCTCCCAGGCCAGGCGCCCCGCGTGGCCCTCCTTCTCTACTCCCAGCGGATGCTATGGGCTCCAGCCTGACCTCTGCCTGGCGCTTGGGGCCTCCCCTCTCCTCTTCCAGCCCTAACCTGACCCTGCCACTCCCCACGCTGCTAATCGCCATTGATCGCCTAAGGGCAGTGGCAATTCTATTTAGGGGTGTGTGTGTGTGTGTGTGTGTGTGTGTGTGTGTGTGTGTGTTGGGGGGACGCAGCACAACTTCAAAAGCTGTTTCCTGCAATCAGAGCGGAAGCCAAGTCCAGACATTATCAGCAGAAGCCGGATCGATATGTCAGCACCATCCCTTGGCTGGATTTTCGAGGAACTTTTATTATCATTGCGGTTAAGCTGTTCTAAAGTGGGGCATCATTTATAAAACAAACGGATCCCTTCCAAATAGGTTATGTTCCTGGTTAATGACCGATCGTCTGCCCTGGGGTCTGTCTGAGCTGCGATTCCAGATGGGAACAGGCACTACCAGCCCAATTATCTTTATTAAGTGTTTTTCCTCCCCCGTTCTGAAAAATGAAATGGCAGCCAGCTCAGATGTCTCCTCCTTCCCCTCTCCCTCTCCCAGCGCCATTTTCTGCACCCGCCTCATTATGGACAAGTCTGTCCTTTAAGACACGGAGACTAATGAGGCGATTTTATGAGACTAATACATTTTAAATTTTAACACCCAGCCAGCATCTTTAATTGTACAATTATACATTCATTTAACCCACACTTTCTCCCACTCTCTCTTTTTTTTTTTTTTTTGTCGCTTTAGAAGATAACAAACCACAGGTGACCGAAAGAGTGTGGAAAAGCAAAATTGATGTCGTTCTTTAGGGTCCTAAAGTATGGAAGACTAGAAATTGTTGTTCCCCTGACACATTTCCTAGGCGAAATTGTTTGGCCCCTGTTTCAGAGAAAATGCTTTAAAAGTGAGTGTGGAAGAACAGAAGATAGCTAAATTACACCTCACTGCAAACTTCTGATTTCAGGAGGCCCCTCTGTAAACATCTAGAGAGTGTCTAGGAAGTGTCCTGAGAGTTAGGGCGATGTTGGCATTGTCTAATCCGACAGCTGGTGAGAAAGACTCGCTACTTCATGTTGTGTGTCTCTAACAAAAGCTTCCTGCATTCCCCACCTGACAGGATTTTATCGGGTGGTAATAAATAAGGCTGAATTATTGATGATGAGAACTGCTAATATTATTATGACCTCAATTAAGTGCTTTTTTCAGACACATTAGTAACAAAGGGTCTTCCCTCTCCCGGTTACTGCTCCCCCTCCACCCGGGGCTTCACTTTACATTAAAATCTAATTGATCAAACCTATTTGCCATCCGCACAAGAGCGATCACCATAATGGGTCATCTATCAGCATGGGCTCCACATTGGGCTATTAACACCTTTTGTTGCTGGCCTCCAGCTCCCTACCAGCTGAGAGTATCAGAAAGGCAGGGCCTCCAATCTGGTAGGATCTTGCGTGAGGTCTGACTTGTGGTCCCCTTTAATTACCCTCTTTAACGCCCTTGCAAAACAGTAAGAGAGTCCTGATTCTGAGGACACCCCGCGAGCAGGCAGGAGTAACAGGAAGGCATTTTCCTTAGTTAGAACAGAAGGGGCTTTGGTCCCTCCACCCCTTCCAGTCACTATATCTTCCCTTCTAATTTTTTCTCTGTTGGTATTCAGACAAGGCCTGCTTGGTGGGAGTTGCAAGATCTTGTCCTTGTGGGGGCTAGAACTCAGTGGTGGATGTAGGATGTGGGAAGTCTGATGACAAGTCAGTCTTAAATCTGATGCAGGTCTGAAATACAGATCAGTCCTCATTTCAGTTTCCTGGCTCATGAGCTCTCACCAAAAGTTCATAGAAAAAGGCCCACTAAAAATGAACAAATAAGGCCAAGTGCTGTCCAGTCAATTCTGATGCTTGCTAGGCCAAACACGTGTGTTAGAAAAGAACTGTGTCCCATTAGGTTTTCAATGGTTGAGGGTTTTGGGAAGCAGAGCACTCGATCTTTTTTCTGAGGTAATTCTGTTATTGTTGTTGGGATGGGTCATCAACTTGGAACCAACTCAGCTGATTTTCAGAGGCTGTGAATGGTACGGGAGATGATCGCCCATTTTTCTCCCGTGGAGCGACTGGTGTATTTGAACCATCTGTCTTTGGGTTGGTATTGCAACTTCTTATCAATAGGCCACCAGAGCTCCCTGAGGCAGTTTTGTGTTGTTGTTGTCTACCATCGAGCTGGAACCAACCCATAGCCGACCCTCCAACAGGTTTTCAGTGGCAGTTAATACACGGAAGGAGACCAGCCTGCAGGGAGGTTGGTACATTCAAACCATACACCTTCGGGACTGCAGCACAGCTTCTTACCACTAGGCCATCAGAGCCATTCTAGATAGACTCACATCTCAAGTTATCAGTTAATAATGAGCACATTAACTGTTTTCACCACTCAGGGACCCTCAAATGACAAGAACTCCCACCACACGCCAACGGGTGCAGTTATAGACCTTCCAGTGAATTCTCAGCTTAGTCTAAGGCCCCAAATTCTGTTCCAGTCATTGTTTGTGGAACTTCTTAGGTAGGAGGGTTGTTTATGAATCCAATCTCGATTAAAGTCTTGATTTGGGGAACATGCTAGAACTACTGAGTTGAGCTTTGCAGCTCGCACGATGTCTGGCATTGGTTAGAGTCTCTCGTCTGGGTTCTCTGCCTTCTCTGCCTATTCGGTCAAGTGATAAACAAGCTCCCATCCATCTTCTGCTTCTCAAAGTGATTGAGAGAATGAACTTTCAGAACTATTCATACTAATGCAGTTCATCCCTTTGAGTGTTGGCAGTGACAGGAACATTCTATTTCTGCACCCAGAGAGGAGGGAATTTCCATAGCATGGCAGGAACTCTGTGTGATCGTGGACCGCTTGAAATATTACGCAAAGCCATCCTTTGGTTCATGACATTCTATCTGCCTGCCATGGAAATAGCTTCGTAGTTGTTGACACAGTGACTGCAACAATGGGCTTGAGAATGGTGGGGATTGTGAGGGTGGCACCACATAAGACAAGGCTTTTAGTCTCTGCTGTTCAGAGTGTCAGTATGAGATACACTTGACTTGATGGCACCTAACAACAGTATAAGTTAATACACTCAAGTGAGTCAGAAGGAAATGAAAATGTCTCCATTTTTTTGTTTTGTTCTTGTGTACCATTGAGTAAGATCCGACTGGCACAGGAGGAGATTGTCCCTCCTCCTCCGGCAGAGCATCTGTTGGATTTGAACCGCCTGCCTTTGGGATTTGCAGCGCAGCTTCTTGCCACTAGGCCACCAGAGCTCCCCACGTCTCCATATTTGAACATGCCGACCTTTTAACGTTGCAACAGCTGGTGGCTGAGAAGGCTACAGTCCCCTTTCCTCTTTAGGATACCTGGTCCTGGAGTAAAATTGCTAAAATCTCAATCATCATTTTTTCTCCTCTGCAAAGAGCAACAGGAAGATTTCTAGAGAGTTTGTTTATTTCTTTCAAGAATGGATCTACGCACATTGTTTCTTAATTGTCTGGCTTGTTTAGCAACAGCTGTAGTTGACAGCTTCCCTGGAAGTGAGTATTGATCAACATCATAATTTTTAATGGAGGCAGAGTATTTAATTGCATAGATTTACCATAAATTACTTGCCAGCCTCCTCTTGCTAGAAACGTCAGCTGTTTTCGTTTTTGTCTATTATAAACAGTGCTGCGATGAATGTCCTTAGATATATGTTATTCACAACCCTTGATTATATCCTTAAGATGGATTTGTGATAGCGTTTCTAGGGTAAAGAGTTTCTGTTTAAATATAGATATCTTATTTACAGTACAGATTAATGGATAGGATACCGCACCAATGCAGCTTTTACAGTGTCATAAAAGGGCATTTCTGTCAAAACATTGGCAAAGCTCTGGAAAGGAGGAGAGTTGGGGTAGCTGAGAGCTGACTGGGAAGTTTTCTTTCTGTAGAGGAGAAATGAGCCTGAGAAAGGAGAAGATGAAGCTTGTTTTTTTCCCATGTGTTAAGAGACAGAATTAGTGATAATATGTTACCTCTTTTGGAAATGCTGTTTAAGTGCATAGCCCCTCCTGTTAACAGGCCACCTCCCTGTTGGTAGAGGGACTAAAAGGCTGGCAGCCGGACCCCAGCATGGTCCTTATCTCTGCCTGAACCCTGTGCTGACCACCAGGTATGATGCCTTGTGCCCACTGACCCCCATGGCTCTGTCTGCTGTCCCTCCCCCCGGCCCTGCCCCCACCTCTCAATCCCCAGGAGGACCAGGGACCCGAGGCTGTGTGGTTCTGAAGCATTTTGCCATGCAGCACAGGGCGTCCATTTAGCATGGCCTTTAGTGGCTTCTCAGCCTGTGTTGTCTTAATTCAAGTTGTCATTCATAGACCGTTAGAAAAGTAAAATCAATAAACAGTGAAAATGGGCTCTGAAGGCAAACTGAAGTCACTGAGGAGGGGGGACAGTGACTGCTGGCTCCATCGCTTCTGCCTTTCTTTTTTTTCTTTTTTACTTTTCAGAATAGCTAGACTTTGGCCCATGTTTGACAAAAACAAATCAGAAAATGTGTGAATTTCTGCATTCCAATTATACAGGGCAGCCACTGGACAGGACCTCGGGGCTTGAACGCCATTCATGGTCTCAGGGTTCCACGGAGGGATAAGCTAGACGTTGATAGACCCTATGTGTTTCATGTAGGGACCGCTGAAGGTGGGCCTTGGGATATTGGTTTGTGTCCCTGGGCAGTGCAGCTAATTGAGAGGTTAGACCTGGAGCCCAGCCAGGTCCACCTGGTGACCTATTTCTGAAGATCAGCCATTGAAAATGATAGCTCTCCTCCGACCCCCTTCGAGTCGGGATGAATCAGAATCTATTCAATGGTAACTAGTCCCTGGTAGCCTTTCTGCGAAGATAATGAGGTCAAATAGGTACCGCTAGCCAGACAGCACTTGTGGGTTAGAATCAGGGGCCGCCTCCTGGGAAAACAGCTCGTTCACATCACTGGCCGGTCGAGTGAATAAGGCCTCCATCTCGGTCCCCACAATCACCCCCACCCCTGGGTTGGCTTCCTTTGTCCAGCCCCCGATCTGCACATTGCGGTGACCCTGGATAGAAGCTACCACGATACCCATTGTACAGATGAAGACATTAAGACTGTGGAGGGATTTACCAGGGGTCATGTAACACTAAGGGACCAAGCAGGATTCAGACACAGGTCTGCTTGAAATGCACTTGTACTATGGCAAGCCACTGGATTCTCATTGGTGAAATTTTGGAAGTCTTTTTCCGGGCCTTTATTCCTAGTTCTTCTCTGTCTGGAAGCTATACAGAAGCCAGCTCAACATCACAGCGTGACAGTCTCCCTTGACAAGGGAGCCCTGGTTGCACACGAGGTACACTGGCTGGAAATCAGTCCCACAGGGGAGTCCTGGATGCCGCTACTGAGCCACCACTGCCCGCGTTCATGTCATCACATTTCATGAGAAGAAGGACCTCACTTACACGACTGTCATAATCGCTTCTGACATTTATTGGACACTTACTGTGTAAAGGGCACTGTTGTTCTAAGTAGTGTATAGTCTCTCACAGGCTATGTTATCTGTTTATATAACAGGCTCTAATTACCTCTCAGTAATTCAGTTAGCATCCCCATTTTACAGATGAGGACATTGAGGCTTAAAGAGGTGAACGTGGTAGAGTAGGAATTTGACTCTGACTGTAGATTTTGGCTATGTAACCTAACCGTAAGAAGATGTTGTCTTTGAAGTCACATAATTTGACTTTTAAAAAGGATTATTAATTAAAGAATTTATTATTTTGTGTGTGTGTGTATTGTCGAATTAGATCTGACTGGTACAGGAGGAGATTGCCCCTCCTTCTCCAGCAGAGCATCTGGTAAATTCGAACCGTGCAGCTTTGGGATTGCAGCACAGCTTCTTGTCATTTGGCCACCAGAACTCCCTTCATAATTTTACTTTTAAAGACGCAAGAGAGACACTTAGGACCTTTGATGTTTGGTCTTGCCCATTGTCAGTCCCCCTCTCCATAGGATCTCCTGGAAACACACTCAGAGGGGTAAAGGCGACTCTGTTTGCAGCTGAGACTTCCAACTCCATGGATCCCAATTCAGTGTCAGAGGACAGACTGACTCGAACAGCATAGCCTTTTAGGGAGCTCTGGTGGCCTAGTGGCAAGAAGCTACACTGCAATCCCAAAGGCATGAGGTTCAAAGCCGCCAGCTGCTTGCTCCATGGAATAAGGATGGGCAATCCCCTCCCATGTGATTAACTGCCTCTGAAAATCTGCTGGAGGGTCAGCTATGGGTTGACTCTGTGGCATACAACAACAACAACAACAGGGAGGGCAAAGGAACCCTGTGGGTATGATGAAGTATTAGCCAGTACCCTTCAAGAGGCCACTTTCAATGCGTCAGTCACTCCTCAAGAGAAACAACCTTGCAATGTGTTTCCTTGGAGATTACCGCTTGTTGGGGCAGTTGCTGACGATTCCTTATGAGTCCTTCAGGACTTGACAGCACCCAACAGCAATAGCAGAAAGTGAACGGAGAGAAACTGGTCCTGTGACTGTGTGGGGGCAGGTACAGGTGTGGACAGGTACAGATGGGGACAGGTAAAGGTGGGTAGGGGCTTCCAGGCTGTTTTCTCTACGTTCTCTTCATCTTCTGGAAGTCCCCACCATTGGACCTGACTCCTGAGATGCTCTCCAGCCTCAGGGAGTTGCACGAGATGGAAAAGACTGGGAGGACCCGTACCCTCCCTTCCCCAGTCTCCCCATGTGCACTTTGGGGGCGAAGCCTGTCCTCCCTTACGTCGACTCTGCCTCTTTACAATGGCCCACCACAGTGCGCAGGTGGCAGAGGCAGCGGCTGCTGACAGATCAGGAAGGGCAGAGGTCTGACAGTGTCGTCCGCCATTTCTTGAGTTGTAGAACCCTATTTGTTTCATGTGACAACCTCTTCCTTCCTGCCCCCCCTACCATGACAGAATGTTCTGGGGCTATGTTATGATCTTTAATTAAAGGGCACTTAATTTGGTTTGGGGACATCCTTTGTTCATTGGCTGCACCCTAGGGCGTTTTAAAGCCAGGATTTGAAATCACTGTCACGGAAGCCTGCCTTCTCAGGCTGCCCCACTCCTGTGCACTGCCTGCCTCTGGTTGCCTCGGCCTGTGGGGCTGTCTGCTCCTCTGTCCCTCCACACTCGGCGAGTGAGGGTGGAATCTGGAACTTTCCCAGCCCGTCCCACTTGCCTTGGCATTTTCCTCCCCCACTTTCCAAAGCACACAAACCCTTCAGGCCTCGCACAGGCACTGCGGGCCGGCATTATGTTTGAGAAGAGGATGGACCATTTAGATGACAAATGGGCTTCCAGACACTGTCAAAACGTCCAGGCGGGGAGGACTATTAACGGTCACATGGAGGCAGCCGCATCTGCGACTCCGGAGCGGGTTGGTGGGTCCCCACTGCTGTGTTTACTGCTCCTTAATGCGGTATTGTTTACTCACAATTAAACCCTTTACCATTAATTTAACTTTCAGATGCTGAAATTGGTCACACTGCCTAGAGTCCCTAGGCCCGGACAGATGTGTTCTATACACTTGTTTAAACACGGTGCTCATTAAGAGGTAATGCATGTATAGCAAGTTGATTACACCACAAAGCAGGATGCTTTATCACGGGGGCCTCTCAGGAGGCGGCGGGAGGGGCTGTCAGCTGCCGCTGTCACTCTTCCCCCCCTCGGATGGTGAGTGACGGCTCGGCCCAGCCACCTCTTCGGCTGCCTGCACCGAAGTACACAGCTTCCCGTCAGAGCGCCGCCGAGCTGCCTGCGAGGAGGTATTAATTGTTGTCAGTCTCCATTTCACACCCCAGATAACAAAGGAGAGCCACCCTGGCAGTGTTTAAGGAAGATAAACAAGTTGCCTGAGCTCCTGCAATTAAACACGCTTGCATATTCAACGGAGATGTTTCCTGAACACACACACACACACACACACACACACACACACACAGAGTGGGGCCCCCTTGGAGCACGTGGGACCCAGGGTGGCCCTTTCTGAAAGCCAGGGAGCTGGTGTCCTGGGAACTCACTGTGACAGGACACCTCTTCTCACAGGGTTCCCTGCAGGGTCCCATCTGGATCCAAGTGGACAGCAGTCTTCCGGCTGATGTGGGCAGAGGGGACTCCCATTTTCTGTCTCCTAGCAGGAAGGTAGCCTAGTGCAGCTGTTTAAAGAAGGATGCTGGAGGCAGCCTGCAAATGCAGTTGCTGCTGAGTCCTCTCTAACTCACGGCGACCTCATGTGTGTCCGGGCAGAACTACAGCTCCACAGGGTTTCCACGGGGCTGCATTGGAAGTGGCTCATCAAGGCTTTCTCCTGAGGATTTCTGGGTGGACTCAAACCGCCAACCTCTCGGCTTAGCAGGAGAGCACGTTAATCATTTGGCCCACCCGGGTAGCTCAAAGACTCAGGCAGCCACCACCAACTCGGCCAGCTAATTGAGGCTGACACATACCTTCATCCACTTTCTAGGCTCTAGATCTTCACAGCCTAGCTGTCTCCCAAGGAACAGCCAGGCGCATCTGAACAGCCGGCCTTAGGGTTAGCAGCCTGACACAGTACACTCCTCTTTTGGTGTTGTTACCATGACTACCGACTCATAGCAACCCTATGAACAATAGCTCTGAACCCTTCCCTCTCTTGAGCCAGTCTCACTGTCTCTGACACACCTACCCCTGTTACCCTAGTCACTGTGTCAATCCCTCTCATCCAGGGTCTTCCTCTCCTGCACTGTTCCGCCACCCTTCCAAGTGTGATGTCCTTCTCCAAGGACTGGTCCCTTCTGGCAACAGGCTCAAAGTATGTGAGACGGACTTTCAAAACCCTTGCCTCCAAGGAGCTCCCTCATTTCACCCTCTCCAGGACAGACTTGTTTGTTCTCTTGACAGTTCATGGTGTGTTCAATACTCTTCTCCCATTCCCACTCCTTCTCTGGATTTGTTTTTATAAACAATGCCAGTATGGGCAAGTCACAGAGACCCTCTTAGGCTCAGTTTTCTCATCCATATAAAGGCAGTAGACACTTATGTTGTCATGAAGATTAAATGGGGTGGGGGGTAGAAATCATACTTGTAGTGGTCTATAGGAAGCTGTCTAAATTCAGAAGGTGGGGAGAGTCACTAGTCAGCCTAAATGTGACTCCTGTGGGGTAGAGGTCAGATATACTGCTACTCTGAAGCCCCCTTAAGGGGTGTGTGTGTGTGTGTGTGTGTGTGTGTGTGTGTGTGTGTGTGTTTTAAAAAAAACCCAGTCTTGACACTAGCTATCCTTATCACTGGTCTCTCAAGTTCTCTGCCTGGCTCGATAATTCTTTGCAATGACCACTCAGAACTCATAGACTATATTCATGAGTATGAGGTGTTTTTGGGGTTGATTTGTGTGTGTGTGTGTGTGTGTGTTGTTGTTCTTTTTGTTTTTTTTAAGAGAAATAACAGTTGACAATTCAGAATCAGGATCAATTGGAAACCATATGAACATCTCAGAATACAGTTCATCCCCCAGGGCAACTTCTTATTGGTCATCCCTATGTGGACTTGGTTTCTGTCTTACTCGGGCAAACATTATAGTTCTTCATTTCTGATGTTGTGCCTGGAGGCACCCAGTCTTTCAGGAAGCATCCTGCCTGAAGGTACTCAGTTGTCTTGCTCTGACAGTCCGTGAACCCAGCTTCTGAAGCCACTTTACTCTCGGGGCTGGGAAGCCAATTGTAGCCATGTTGTACCATCTTGCACTGTCTCCACTGTCACACTTGCTTCATTCCTGTAGCTAGGCGGTTCTTAGTTCAGGGACTCCCAGGTCTAAAGGACAAGTTCTGCTCCTAGATCTTCTTGGTGGTAGTGAGATCACTCCTTCAACTTCTGTGTTGTTGGTTCTTTTAAGCCTATTAGGATGACAAAAGTCACCAATATCCTTCCTAAGTCACTGGTGCCTTGTTTACATGACCTCTGTCAACCCTTAGAAGAGTTTTAGATATTTGCAAATTTGTTATAAAGATTTAAGTTACTGTCAATAGAAAGAGCATGTGAATACAGTCCTCTGTACCACAGAGTCACAATATAAGTAAGAAAAATGTTAGGCCTTATTAGGAGCTGAATGAGCAGATTTTACTTTTAATAAACAGAATGAGTTAATGGTAGTTTTTGGAGGCATGATTAAATGACTAAGTTATCCCTAAACTTCTACGTGACTATCAAGCTTTGACTGTAATGTCCCTCCCCCCCAACAGACCTGAGGGGGCGGGTAGGCTGGCCCACCTGGGAAGCTGGGTTTCACCTCAGAGCTGATGAGCAGGCCTGAGAATTGAGGAGGTTGCCTCCTTTGAGATATTATGGATATTTCTGCCCTGGTAGGACTTACTCTCTAAACAATGTAATTGGCTTGTCTAGCTTTTTAAAAGGGATCTCTGGTGGTAGTGTCTGTAGAGAGTTGCCCTGCTAAATGAAAGGCTATGAATGTCTTTCTGATGGTTCAAATCCACTTTGTGAGAAATCTAGCAATCTCTTCCCAGACAATGCCATCCATGCTTTGCAAAAAAACGGAGAAAACTGGGGCAAACGCCCTCAGCTACTCTGTCCCTGCCAGTGTGTCTTTTCTTGGCCAAGTCCACACAAACGTCTCTCTTGTCTTGGGATCTTCGCACATGTTATTTCCTTGACCTGAACCAATCCCGCTCACTTCTGTACCGGCCCAGGTAGCCTATCCCAGGGGACCTCAATCGGTTTTCTACAAACACCCAGCAGATCTGCTCCTCAGAGCCCTGCATTTCTCCCCCATAACGGCTTTCAAAGCATTCATTATTTGACTAATTGTGGTTTGTTTTTTTTTTTGGTTGTTGTCATTGAGTCAGTTCTGAGTCTTAGTGACCCCTCGTGTGCAGAAGAAAACGGCTTCACAGAGTTTTAAGACTGTGACCTTTCAGAAGCAGATCGCTTGGACTTGGTTTTCAAGATACTCCTGGTAGGGTTTTGAACCACAAACCTCTTAGCTAATAATCAAACACATCACCATTGGCACTGCTCAGGGACTCCATTTGAATAATTATTTGTTCAATTTGCATCTTCCAGGGAAGGTGGGGACTTTGTCTTTCTTGTTAGCTAAGTAACCCTACCACCTCCCAGATGCTCCAGAGATGTCTGCTTTCCCCAGTATATCACTAGGATGAGCCAGCATTCCCCTTGGACATCAAAAAAGTCTTTATTGTACCATGACCTCTGCTAGAGTGTCTCAGTGATGGTAACTTGCTTCCTTCTGCTAATCTCCTGTTAAGGATGGAGTTATATTGTTAAGGACCATCAAGTTGGAACTGACCCTAAGCTGACTGTCCACCAGGTTTCCAGAGGCAGTAAATAGCACAGGAGGAAATTGTCTGTTTTTCTCCTATAGAGCAGACAGTGGGTTCCAACTGTGTACTTTTGCATTGGCGGTGCTACAGAAGGTCAAGGACTACAGTCATCAGTACAGATTGCATCTCAACATCCAAAAAAACCAAAGATTCTTGCCACCAGGCCAGTTGGCAGCATCATGATGGAGAAAAGATTGAGGTTGTTAACCATTTCATCTTGCTTGGATCCACAATCAATGCTCTTGGCATCAGCAGTACTCAGGAAATCAAAAGACAAATTGCTTTAGGAAAGTCCGCTGTCAAGAACCTCTCCAGAGTGCTAAAGAGCAATGATATCAGAATACAGACTAAGGTATACCTGATCCAGCTCATGGTCTTCTCAATTGCTTGCTATACCTCCGAGAACAGGACAAAGACTAAGGTTGACAGAAGAAAGAATGCCTTCAAGTTGTGGTGGTAGAGAAGAGTATTGACCATACCATGAACTACTAAGAGAATAAACAGGTCTGCCCTGGAGAAAGAGGCAAGGAGTTTAAAGCTCAGTCTAACATACTTTGAGCATGTTATCAGGAGGGACCAGTGTTTGGAGAAGGACATCATGCTCAGAAGGGTAAAGGGTCAGTGCAAGAAAGAGAGGAAGACCCTGGATGAGGTGGATTGACATAGTGGCTGTGGCAATGGGGACAGGTGTGTCAGAGATGCTGAGTTTGGCTCAACAGGGTCATTGACTTGATGTCACATAACAACAACAAGCTACCAGAGCTGTGAAGGGTTAATGTGGACTTTGAGCAGATACGAGCTTTCCAGTCCCTTCCAGGTGCCTGAAAGCCATTATTTCTTCCTTCAGCATCGCAGACTCCGTCACCTGCTCAATAACGCATGGTGGCTCTGTGGACCTGTGAAGGGTGCAGCTCTGCCTTGTGTGTACGTGTTGGGGAGGTAGAGACCCCCATTTATTTGTCTCCCCAGCTGCTTCCTCAGGGCTTTGTGGCTGCTTACTTCTCATCTGATCACATTACTGTTAATAACCATTGCCCTGGCAGACGAAGGATGCCAAATTTGGTATCCTGCATATGTGTGTGTGTGTGTGTGTGTGTGTGTGATGGGCTGTGCACATAATGATGCATTCAGCATACCACTCTCCCAAGACTCGGCTTACCCAAATCCATTTATATTTCCACTCAATCCTTTGGGATCAAAATTCCTGACCCTTTTGTGAAAGAGTGGGGGGAAAAACACCTTTGGGAAAAAAAATTGAATCAGGAGGTGACATTCCATGAGTTCTCATTTCCCTTCATGCTTGAGCTTCCATGGCCGCATTCATTTACAGTCAATCTATTTAGCGGGCTTGTCCTGCCGGCTGCAAAGGAGGTCACCACTTGAGGGGCGGCATGTGGCCCCAGCTGGTTTCTCTGCAGTAGAAATGTGGGCTGGGGTGCTGTGCTGTTTGGAAGCTGTCCTGGGGGGGTGGTGTTCCTGGACACCTCATTCATCAGAGATGCTCCTTCTCGGCAAGGGCTTTTGTTTGCTGTTTGTTTGTGTTGGGGGGGATTAGCTCTGATTACATATTAATAACCTGGAGCACCATCTAGTAATTAGATCTTATCTTCCAGATGTTTAAAAGAAACCTTTAATATTTTAAGCTGCTCAGAGGCCTCTTGGCACTTTATGAAAGCGGGTGGAATTGAAAATGGAGGCGGTGGCTCTGCGATCTCTGGAGACTCCCTGGCTGGTCTGAGACCCTGCTTGGAGGAGCACAGGGGACCCATGAAAAGACCCAAAGCATTTATTGTGGTGGCCCTTGTTGGGGAACAATTGGGGCAGCCACCCATTCAATGGGCGGCGGGGACAGGCCATGCCACTCTGGCCCTGTCAATCGGCCGGGCAGGGCATTGATTTCTTTGAACCACTTGAGTGCATCTCTCAGAAGTTGCCCTCCTCCGAATCCCACACAATCGCCTGTTCTCTCTTTATTAGGTGCTTTGAGGGACAGCCTGGTCTACACCTGCCTTTGAAGGGGCCCCCACCATGGTTTTAATGACCTCCATCAGTCAAAGGGAAAGTTCAGAGTTCACCCTTTTGTCCCAGCCCCAGCAACTGAGTTGCTGAGGGTACTGGCTGGTCTGGGCTCTTTAAATCACCCGCCTGAAAACTTTCGCTGTGAGCCGGCTCATGTCAAAACAGTGAGCTGGCCGCTCTGGCCATTGTCATCGGAATAAGGGCTAAATGATGCTGCTTGGCCATTACGTGTGCCCTGATTGGCAATCAGGGTACAATAGGGGTCATTAAAGGCCATAAAACTGCCACAGCCTTGAAAAGGGGATTTTGAATGGAGCCAGAGGCCTCTGGGAGCCTGCCTTTGCTGCCTTCAAGGAGCGGGGGTTTGACTTGATCAAGGGAAGACTGAATGTCCTCAGTTTGGATTAAGAAGTTTCCCCCCAATGACATGAGGGACAACAAACCTCCTGAAGTCATCGCTCATGGCTTGAATGGCTCTGTTGCCAAAAAGGGACACACAACTGCGACTATCCAAATAACCCTGGAGCCAGAGGGACATGCCTTTACAACCGAATGCAAAAATGATCCATAAAGATGGAATGTAAATGTTTACTGAATTAAAGTGTCAACGTACATCAAAAGCCAAAATCCACTGCCATTAAGTTGAGTCCAACTTCTAGATCTCCTTTAGAACACAGCCGACCTGCCCATAGGCTGTCTACCTTTAGAGAAGTAGACTGCTTCATTCTTCTCTGCTGGAGTAGCTGAAGGGTTGACCATTACATCACCAGAGATTCCTCAGTGCGCGCGCGCACACACACACACACACACACAACTAGTTGATGTCAAGTTTGGAGTTTCTGTCTCACCAGATCTTTCTTTTGAGATACTCCTGCATGGGGACTTGAACCTTCAACCATTTGGCTAGTGGCCAATCACACTCACTTCTTGCACCACCCAAAGACATATACAGAGCTCTCCGGAATACTTTTCAGGCGTTAACTAGTTAAACTAAAGCAGAACCCACACAGCTAGGTTACCATTATGAACTGCTAACCAAAGGTTAGAGGGTCAAGTTCACCCACAGGTCTGGAGGAAAGGCCTGGTGTTCTAATTCTGAAATACCAGTGACTAAAAACTCTGTAGATTGTAGTTATAATCTGACACACACAGGGTTGCTCTGATTCAGAATCGACTCCAGTGCAAGTGGTTTGATTTTTGCAGTTTATGACGCCTCAGGTTTAAAAGACTACACCCTGCACTGTGGCTTATACCTCAGCACAAAGAAAATAAAAATCCTTACAACTGGCCCAGTAAACAAACATCAAAATAAATGGAGAAAAGATGAAACCTGTCAAGGGCCTCATTTACTTGGATCTACAAATCAATGCCTCGAAAGCAGCAGTCAAGAAGTCGAATGACGTAGTGCATTGGCAAGTCAGCTTCCAAGGAGATCTTTGAGGGCTAAAGAGGTCTGAGGTGCACATCTGGTCCAAGCCATGATGCTTTCAGTCGCCACATACGCCTATGAAAGCTGAACTTTGAGGAGGGATGATCGAAGAAGAATCTATCAATGTCTTTGAACTGTGATGTTGGCAAAAATTATTGAATGTATTAGGGACTTCCAGAAGAATGAACAAATCTATCTTGGAAGAAATACAATCAGAAGTTTCCTTAGAAGTTGGGGTACTGAGACTTTGTCTTAACATCTTTAGGCCTGATACCAGAAGGGGCCTGGATGAGGACATCAGTGAAAAAGAGAAAAATGGTTGATAAAAGCTATTGGCAAACTGAGATTTCTACACCAGTGTTCATTGCATCACGATTTACCATCGCAAGAACATGGAAACAGCCCAAATGACCAACCACAAAGGAATGGATTGAGAAATTATGATACATTCACACAACGGGATACTATGCAGCACGCAGGAGCAATAACTTTGTAAATTATTACCTAACTTGGGAGGGACTGGAGAGCATTATGCTGAGTGAACTAACTCAGTCCCACAAGGATAAATATTGTATAAGATCATTATTGTAGAATGAGTAAAAGGATCCAGGAAGGTGAGAGAGGCTGGAAGTGGAGGGATGTGGATGTGCATGGGGAAGAGGGGATTAATTATTGGGTTGTACAATTTGATGGGTGGCGGAGTGAGGAAAATGGAGAGAATTTGTTCAAATTTGTATTTTAATTTTGTAAATAAACTAGTAGAAAAATTAAACAAAAAAGGTATTGGCATATCACCCACCAAACTGGGTTTAAACCATCAGTTGCTCCTTGGGAGAAAAATAGGCAACCTTGTCCCATGTGATTTACTGCTTCTGAAAACTTACTGGTGGGTCAGCTATGAGTTGGGTCCAACTCAACGGGTCACAACAACAGCATCAATTGTATGTCTTAAACCATTGAGACTTAGTCTTTCTAGATTTTGTCACTGAGTTGTCTAGATTCTTTTCCTTCTTCCCGTTCCCCTCTCTGAGTCTCTAGAAACTTCCGTCCTTCCCTCTCTTTGGGGATGTGTGTTCCTTCCATGTGTGAGGAGCATGAGTTATTAATGCTTGTGAGTCCCTGAAAGCAGACTTTTCTTCCGAAGCTTTGGGTAAAGCTCTAGGCCAAGGGAAGAGAGAGACATAGAGAGGTGAAATCACTCTAAGGCAGGATTCTCTGTGTTATTCTGCCTGTGGTTTCCCTTCTTGTTTACATCTGACACTCCCATTCCAACCGCATGTTGACTTGCCCCCAGGAAACTTCTAGAATGTGCAGTAGCACCCCCTTTCTCCTGTCTCATTGAGAACAGACTTGCTCTGTGTGTGCGTGTGTGTAGATTCCCCGTGATACCCTTCTTCCCTCCTGAAATTTTCTGGAACACATTTGCCTCACTCTGGAAGACAAGAGGGGTTTCCTGCACTCAAGTCCAATTTATGAATTCCTGAAACAAGACACTGTTTAAAATGCTATCAATCTGGTATTCTATTCCCTTGATCAAATAAGTACGGGACCAGACATGGACTTTTGCTGAAATTCCTATCATCCCAATGGTGCTTTTGGGAAACAGACATGTTGGCTTCCCACTCAGATAATCTGAAAATGGACTGAATTTGCCAGCTTGATCTTAGTTCTTCAGAAATGACAAAGATCTATCAATTCTGGCCTGGCCTGTCATTCTCTTCCTGTGTTACCATCAACCATTCCCTTTCCTTGGTTGAGCCCTTGTTTATTCACCTAGAGAATGAGGATGTTGACATCCATACTCCTGACTCAGGCCGCTTCTAGCTTGGAGATTCTGAGCTATTCCGTTCTTGATACACGTTTGCTCAGTGCCTACAATGTGTCACACACGATGCACCACCAGCTATTGTCAGGTTGACTCAGTCTCAAGGCGATGCCATGTGTAACAGAGCTGAACTTGTCTCCATCGAGTCTTCAGTGGCTAATGTTGTAGAAGCAGATAGACAGGCTCTGCTTCTCAGGTACCTCTGGGTGTATGTGAACGACCAGCCTTTTGTAGTTTGCTTCTCAGGTACCTCTGGGTGTATGTGAACGACCAGCCTTTTGTAGTTCATGGTTTGTATTATCCAGGGACTCTAACAAGCACAGTAAACGCTGGAAATTTAGCAGGGACTATGTGCAACGTTGTCTCAGCTCCATGGAGGTTTGAAGATTTGAAAGACTAGGAAGGGAGTTTAGGAAATAGAAACTCATAAGGAGAATTTACAGGGAGGTCGATCTCGGATCAGTCCTTAGACGGATTTGCTAACAGAAGGAGCTTTCCCAGTGAAATGACCTTCCATAGGAGACGAGTCCCTGTCATTGAAGGTGCTCAAGATTATCAGGATGAGAGTCTCCTGGACAGTCCACTGAGAGGCTGTGTAAGAGGTGGTCAGAAGAGCACCTGGGAAGGCTGTTGTAGACACAAGGAACAGCACACATAAAAGCTTGAAGGTCAGATCTCAATCCTACAGGGTCTTGAGTACACCTGGGTTTCAGCCTTAGAGTTATGGAGATCCAATGACAAATTGAAGCCAGGACCGGAAAATGATCAATCAGAATTTTAGAAACACCAAATTGACTGCAGAGAGCTGGTGGCAATAAAGGGTTGGGGTCTAGGGAAGGAAGCAGTCTTTAGGGAGTTGCAAGGGAGTGAATGAGAGGGTAGTCTACCAGCCAAGGGAACATGGGTATGGTGGAGGGAAGGGGCAGGTATTGGCACAAAGAGGGACTTGCTCTATGAAACTGGGTGCCTGACTGGCCAAGGGATTCAAGGAAGAAAAAGGAGTTAAGAATCATACTTGAGCTCCTGGCTGTTAAAAGACCAAAACTGCATGTAGGTATTAGTTGACATATTGGGAACGAATTTTAATTTAAATCTTTAAGTTAGCTAAGGGAGATGGGTTAATTTTTTTGTTGTTGTTATTTTGTTTTTGTTGGTTTTATTATTTATTTATTTTTAAATTTGGTTCATTCTTAAAAATTGTATGTAAGGGAGCTCTGATGGCCTTGTGGCAAGAAGCTGCACTGCAATCCCAGAGGCGAGCTGTTTGAATCCACCAGATGCTCTGCTGGAGAAGGAGGGACAATCTCCTCCTGTACCAGCTGGATCAGATTTGATGGTACACATATTAAAAAAAAATTTAAAAGAGTTGCAAGTAGGCGACAGTGCAAGTATTTAACCACTAGTATGTAGAGAGGATTCAAAGGCAAAACTCTCACTTTTTCTGGAGGACACCTGGGTTTGACTCCTGGTCAATGAACCTCAAGCCCAACCACCAGTGCTGGTCAGTGGAGACTTGCAGGTTACTTTGATGATAAAAAGGTTTCAGCAGAGTTTCCAGATCAAGACTAGGAAGAAAGACCTGGTTATCAGCTTCCAGAAACATTGACTAATGAAAACCCCATGGATCACAATGGTCTAAACTTATTGTGCAAGAGGGAGACAGGGACCAACTCAATGACAACCCCCACCATTAATAAGGATGTGTTGTGGAGCTGATTCATCAGAACCCACATGTTCTCTGAGGTGACCCTTTAGTTGATGGGGTATCAGGACATCTGAGGATCCTATCCTAGAGGATCAAGGAGGATGGTAAGGGCTGGCAGTGATCAAGGGCACTAAGAGGCCAGAGCTGTTTACCAACTGTGGAGAAGCTATTAGGAAGCTCCCGGTGGCCTAGTGGGAAGGAGTTGCACTGCCAACCTGAAGCACATAGTTTGAATTCATCAGCTGATCTTCAAGAGAAAGCTGGACAACCTTCCCCTGGGATTCATTGCCTTTGAAAACCCATTGGAGGCTCAGCTGTGAGCTGGTTTTTTGTTGTTGTTTTTTTTTTTAAATTTATTATTTGTGTGTGTGTGTGTGTGTGTGTGTACCGTCAAATCAGATCTGACTGGTACAGGAGGAGATTGTCCCTCCTTCCCCAGGAGAGCATCCGGTGGATTCGAACCGTGCACCTCTGGGATTGTAGTTGCAGCTTCTTGCCACTAGGCCACCAGAGCTCCCCTATGTGAGCTGGTTTTGACTTAAGAGAACATAAAAAACAAACAATAAGAGAAGCAATTTAATTACGATCAAGTGTTAAATCTTCCTTTCCCTGACCTCAGCAAATTCCAGCCCTGTGTGAGTTGTATGACCCAGAATGGGACAGTGTGTGGCCAAGTGTGCAGAGCCATTAGGAGCATGTTCCGGGTGTGTGTGTGTGTGTGTGTGCACCCCAAACCAAGAAAACCACACACCAAGACCAAAACAAAACAGAAAACAAAAATCTCAACCAGATTGATGTTGGGAGAAGCAGGATAAATACTTGCTATGCCTAACAAAGGACAGGAAGCTCTGGTGGCCTAGTTGTAAAAAGCTGCACTGTAATCCTAAAGGCTCGTGGTTCGAATCTGCTAGCTGCTCTGCAGGAGAAGGATGGGCAATCTAGTCCCAAGTGATTAACTGCCTCTGAAAACCTGCCAGACGGTCAGCTATGGGTCTGACTCTGCTACACAACAACAACAACAACAACAACAACATGCCTGTCTAGGGTACACCAAAGGAGCCCTGGTGGAGTAGTGGTTAAACAGTTGGATGCCAACCAAAAAGTCAACAGTTTAAACCTCTCAGCAGCTCCAAGGAACGAAAATATGGAGTCTGTTTTACAAAGATGATAGCTTTGGAAATTTTTGGAAATTTTTGAGTATGTATTCCATATGGACTGCACGTTGTCATAAAGGGTCACTGGGAATCAGAATTTGATGACTTTTTTTCCCTGAAGGTGTACAAAAATGGTTTCTGTTTGCCTGGACCAGCAGAGGAAGAAGAAAAGTGAAGAGCAGGCAGAGGATATGGGATGTGTAGCTAATTGTCTCCATGAACATCTGCTTCCTTTGCTATGAGACAATGAATAAGGATGCCAGGAAGAGAATCAATGTCTTTGAGCTGTGGTGTTGGAGAAGAATACTGAATGTCTCATCTATCAGAAGAAGAAGCAGATATATCTTGGAATAAGTGCCTCCAGCATGCTCCTTGGAGGCAACTATGGTAAAGCTTCGTTTCTCATACTTTGAGCATTTTGTTAGAAAGGGCCTGTCTTGAAAAAGAACATCATGCTTGGGAGAGTAAAGGGCCAGTGAAAGAGGGAAAGACCTTCAATGAAATGAATTGACACAGTGACTATAACAATGGGATCAAGGGTAGCAGAGAAGATGAGGATGGCACAGGATAGGACAAGGTACAGGTCTATTGTCTCCTGGTCGCTAGGAGTCCTAGTCAACTCTAGGGCACCAAACAACAACAAACATGAGTCCAGAAGAGCTGGATGGTACCCAGTTACCATCACTAAGTGGGATGACCAAAGACTCCAGAAAAATCCTGATCAAAAGAGGAAAAATTGAGAACAGAGTTTCAAATTCTCGTGGAATCCAGAATCTCTGGAGCCATTGAACCGAGATGAATTCCCAAGACATTTCTAAGATAAGTTTTAAACCTTAAACTTCAAACCCAAAACGTCTTCTTTAAGCCAAGTCACAGTTTAATTAGTGAAGAATGTCTGTCTCGGACATTTCTCTGTCTTACAGATATATTTATACGTGATCAAATTGACAACAGGAACCTGAAAGTCTAAGTCAGAAACCTGGCTGTCAGTGAGTTGATGAACACAAAGGAGGAACAGTCTGGAAAAAAAAAAAGGATGATAATGTTTGGGAGGCTTGAAGAGTACAATCAGTGTTGTTGAATTGCACATGTGGAAATTGTCGAGTTGGTTTTAAGTGTCTGGTCAACAGCTGCTTTTATAGAGAACAGCTTAGCTATCCTCTTAACCCCCCCTCCTCCCACAATTAGACTCACATCTCTCTTGATGAGTATAAAGTGAGAAGCTGCATCGAACATCAAAGTCCTCATTACTAACAGAGGGAAGCATTTCTCTCTCCCTCTCTCACAAGCCCAGCCCTATCTGGAGGGACCTCTGTCCCCAGAGCTGTAAAACAAGCTCCCTTTCTAAGCTAACGATGCACAATAGTGTCAAATTATGTATAATGATTTTGTAATGTGAACTAATGCCACCAGGGACCTCGTGGAAAGTACCACTTTCATTAAACTTACCCAGCTACTGGGTCTGAATATGAATTTAGACGTGGCGGTAGATGGCAAGGCACATTCACTTTAGGCATTTGTCGCCTGCCTCCCACTTCCCCTGTGGTTCCAGGCACATACCCACAGCCCGGGTACAAGTTGCTTTTCAGGTGCAGCGCTGGGAAGGGGGTGAAAACAATTTGCTCCCTTCTCTTCTTCATCCGAAGCACCTCAGAGCCTGTGAGGAGTTTGCTGCAGAAGTGTGTCTGCTTCTTTCATGTCTCCAGACAATTCCACTGTCTTTTGAGGGGTCTGAGGAGGAAACTCAGCATTCATCATTAATTATATACATTTGCTTCAGGAAACCATATATAGCACTCACCCCTATATTTTATCACTTCCCCCCCCCTTCCTTAGTGTTCCTTCCAAAGAAGTAACTAGTTGTAAGAAAAGTCATATCCAACAAGGACATATTTAAAAGAAAACGCCAGGGAAGTGCCACCTCTCCACCCAGTGCAAGGTCCATGAGACTCTAGAAACTTCTTCATTTCCCCTCCCAACCCCATGACCGAATAAAGCTAAGCCCCACCTGTGTGCAGGTCACCACCACAACGAGATGAGAGAAGACAATACTAATCAAAACTAACCCATGCCATTTTTTCTGACTCTGCTAATCTTAATTGAATCAATCTCCCAGCCTCTCTTGACAGTGAAAGATTGCTCAAATCTGGGAGGCCAGGCTGGACACGATTCCTAGAAGAAAAGAAGAAAAAAAAAATCTTCCTTAATCATTAATTTGTCCATTCTCTCCCATTTGGCCCCATTCTTCACTGTCTTGGCTGTGCAACCCCCCCACAATCTTCCTGTCTTAGTAATCACTCCTAAGTGTGCTTCCCAGTACGTGCATGTGGCCAGAAACCAATTTGCTGGAATTGGATATGGTGGAGTCACTGCTGCCCTCTTTTTCTCTCTGGGACACACACACACACACACACACACACACACACACACACACACACACACACTCTTGGGCTCTCTCTCTCTCTCTCCTTCTCTCTATGAAGTCTAGTTTGGCTTTAATTAAGTCCAATGAGGTGTCTGGTGTTGTTTGCTTGACACATTGGTAGATAGGCTTAGAGCAGACTTTTCCCCAGAAAGTGAAACTACCGAGCAACTGATTTTAGGTAAATCATCACATAGGAAAGAATGATTCAGTCCGAGGATGCAGCCTGGTCCTAATGAAATCTTATGGAGAAAATGACATTGCTGTGTCTCCAAGAAAAATTGCTTATTTATGTCCTTTGGACTTAGGATGTTTCAGAAACTACTATTTATCCAAAGTATTGAATGCTTTCCGGCTGTAGGTTTAACTGAGATGATGTCGTTCTTAAAGTAGTTCCAGTGGTTAGTACGAGGACATTTCTATGGGGTTCACAGAGCAAGCTGAGAGTAGAGTTGAGTGAGATTTTCTTTTCTCCTGGTGAAAAGAAAACCTACCAACTGGAAACAAACACTTGGCAATACCATCTCAGACAAGAGTCTCATAACGAAAGTTTACAGAATACTTCTGGACCTCCACAAGAAAAAGACTGATAGCCTAATTACAAAATGGGCAAAAGACATGGAAAGAATTTTCACAGAGGAAGATATTTGAATGGCAAACAGACACATAAAGAAATGCTCAAAATCACTGGCAATAAGAGAGATGCAAATGAAACCACAACGAGATATCATCTCACTCCAGTAACAGTGGTAAAGTTTAACACAGCAGCTAGTAATAAACATTGTTGGTGGGACTGTAAAATGGTACAACCATTCTGGAAGGCAGTTTGGCGCTTCCTCAAAAAGCTGAACATAGAAATTTCATATGACCCAGCTATTCCACTGCTTGGAATATACCCTGAGAAAATGAGAACTGAGGCACAAACGGAGATATGTACACCAATGTTCATAGCAGTGTTATTCACCATCGTAAGAACATGAAAACAGCCCAGATGTCCAACCACAATCAGATGGATTGAGAAATTATGGTACAACCACACAATGGAATACTGTGCAGCAGGCAGGAACAATGATTTTGTAAGTTATTCTCTAACTTGGCAGGAACTGGAGAGAATTATGCTAAGTTAACTAATTCAGTTCCACAAGGACAAATATTTTGTAAAATCATTATTGTAGAATGAGTATAAGGATCATGAGGATGTGCAGGGGGAGGGGGCTGTACAAAAAGAAAAAGAAGTGTGAGAAAATGAAAAAAAAAGGTAAAAAAAAGTTGAGTGAGAGAACTCGTGACGCATCACCATCATCTGTGGTTTGGACTCTTGCAGTAGTCGTTAACTTAGACGTCTGATTTCTCCCCTGTCTGCCTACTCTCCATGAAGAGAGGAATGACATCCAAGTAGATATATGCACACCCATGTTTATTGCAGCTTTGTTTACAATAGCAACGAGTTGGAAACAACCTAAATGCCCATCAACAAACGAGTGGGTAGAGACGCTGTGGTATATTCGCACAATGGAATACTATGCTGCATTGAAAAACAAGGAACTCATGCAATATTATTAAAAATGGGTGACCCTGGAGGACATTATGCTGAGTGAGGTATCTCAGTCACAAAGGGACAAATGCTATATGGTGCCACTGTTGTAGAATGAGGCTGGTGTTGGGGTGGGGGTAAGACTGAGAAAAACTGAATGAAATATGTTTACAGCATTGAAGTCTATGGGGGAGAGAATAGTCTAAAAGTATTATATTTTAGGGCATTATTTTTATCGTAGGAGTACGCAATGAGGGTTACAGAGTGGATTATATTTGGGGGTAGGGGGTGGGGTTTGGGGAGGTGCAGGGGGATTGTGTACCAAATGAGGGAGTTTTTCTTTTGTTTTTCAAGGAGAGGAGCAAACGGGGGAAGGGTGTGCAGGGAGAAGGGTGCAACAATGAACGATTGGAATTCCAAAATCTCTGTAGATGTTCACTGAAATTAAAAATAAACAAACTAAATTAAAAAAAAATAAAAATAAAAAAAAGCCAAAAAAAAAGAGAGAGGAATGCCTTTAAGACACACTCCCATTGTGCGCCTTCTCTGCTCAAACATCCTATGTGTCTGCCTGGACTTGAACTCATTGTCCCAGTTCTCCTCGTGGCCTAAGAGGCTACACAATCAGCCCAGTTTCCGAGTTGATCTTGTCTCCTTTTGTCTCCTAGTCTTCTTGACTTTACTTCAAAATGCCAATCCTGCTCCCACCTTTGCTCTGGCTGTTCAGCCGCCAGTTCCCTTACGTATGACTGTTATCTGTACGGCTCATTTCTTGCACTCATCCAGATAGCTGGTTAAATTGCCCTTTTGCCAAAGAAACTTTCCCTCACATTTTGTGTTACTGTTACTATGTACCACCCAGTTGTCACCGACTCAGAGCTGAATCTCTAGCAGATTTTCAGAGGCTGTAAATCACACGGGAGTTGGTTGCCCATTTCTCCCTACATTTTTCTCCATGGCACTGATTATTACTGGATTCCTTTATATTCTTTTTCTACCCCCTTACGTTGTTGTAAGCTGTGTGAGAGGGTGTACCTGCCACATAGTATCTGCTCATTAAGTGTTTCTTTAATAGATGACTGTTATCCTAGTGGCAAGACTTGCTGAGAGGCCTTTAAGAGTCTTGGGACTCTTGAGATCAATTTTTCATAATTTCACAATTCACAGGATGCCTTTTGCAATATTTCATACTGATCTCAAATCTTCAGGTGTCAACAATACAGATGAAAAAACTTCCCAGAGGATCCCTTCTATTAATAATAATATTGACCAGAATTTAAAGCTAATATGATGGCAGTCATCACATTGAACTTCAGATCCAGTGCTATCTTTGCTCAGGATTAAGAATCTTCCACAGGGAACATGTCTTTGCTTGGTTATTTGAGTCCAAGTTTTTAACCCAGAGTAGGTTGCCATTCACAGGTGGATTTATTGTGGCCTTGCTGATCGTCCCTGGCAGTTTTAGGCCAGCGTTTCCCCCACCAAACTCTTCTGCATGTAATGCCAGGTGGTAAAACAAATAAAACACACGAGTCTTCTCTCCTGCCGCCTCATAAATCGAGTCGACCCTTCCTCATGGGGCTAGAGCCATGTCTGATTTATGCATTTAATGAGATTTATAGTGTAGTCATTTAATATAAAAAGTAAAACCTTTCAAACATGAATTTTTACACATAAATTCCAGAACTAGCAAGTTTTTGAAACTTGTGTTGCTTTTTTTTTTTTATAAGATAATGGTGAACCTTCCTGATCAGGGATCATGTAAGATGAGAGCCTTCAGTACAGAAATTTCAGTAGAGGAGAACAGAGTGCTTTGCACTTTCTAGATAGTAAGTAACGGCACCATCTGTCTGTTGGTCAGTTGTACTTTAGTAGCTTGGATGTTGTGGTGGTGTGAGAAGCTATGTGGCTGTTATTTCAAATCCAAAATGGGTCACAGGATTCGATAGACTTGGGGGGGGGCGGGGAAAGCTCAACAATCTACTTCTGAAAATTAACCACAGAAAACCCTATGAATCACAACAGAAAACTGCCTGATAATAGTGCTGGGAGATGAGTTCTGTAGATGGGAAGGCACTGAATAGACACAGTGGGCACAGCAGTGGGCTTCACACAACAATTGTGAAGCTAGCACTGGAGTTGTCACGAGTTGATCTGACTTCTACAGCAACTAATAAGCCATGGTAAATTGCCTTGGTGTTCCAACTGAAGTCTGAGCTGAAGGAAGCAAAGCTTTATTCTTCTTCTGGCTCCCTGAGGTACTTGTCTACATGGCCTAGTGCTGCCATAGCAGGAATACCACAAACGGGCAGCTTATTATTATTATTATTATTATTATCTGACATGAGGTTGCTTCTGGCTCACAGCAGTCCCATATGTAGAACTTCCGTGTATGTTTCCCTCACATCCAGGTATGTAAAGAAAGGCTGTAACCTTTACAGAAGCACATCGCCAGACCTTTCTCCTGGTTGCTGTTGGGCAGGTTCCTACTGCCACCGTTTGGCCAGCAGCCAACCACTTAACCATTTGTACCACCAGAGCTCCTTATTTTCTCACCATTCAAGAGGCCTGTGTAGTTGTCAGGTGCCATCGAGTCAATTCCAGTGTTGGTGGTGGGTTCAATGATGTCCACGATGGTAGTGGCTATGTTGATGGTTGTGGCCGTGCTGGTAGTTGAGGGGGCGGTGATGGTATCAATGGTGGTGGTAATGATAGTGGTGCTTAAGTGCTAGTAAGCTGATTTTTTAACTCATCGTGATCCAGTGGCATCCTCGCAGTCATTATGGTTAAGCCCATTGTTAAAGCCACTGTGTCAATCCACCTCTTCAAAGGCTTTCTTCCTTTTTCGCTGCGCCTCTGTTTTACCAAGCACAGTGCCCTTCTGCCAGCACTGGTCCCTCTTGAAAACATGCCCAGAGTAAGTGGGATGAAGTCTTGTTCTTACTTCGAAGGAGCATTCTGATTGTACTTTTTTCCAAGATAGATTTGCTTGTCCTTCTGGAAGCCCACGGGATAGTCAGTATTTTTTGCTAATGCCTTAATTCAGAGGGTATCAAGTCATCTTCAGTCTATTTTATTCCTTACCTGGCTTTCACACGGATATGAAACAATGGACAATACCTCGGTGCTCTGGCTGTGTAGTTCCTTACAAGTTGTACTTCAGACCCACAAGCTGCTCTGCAGGAAAACGATGGGAAGTCTCTTCCTGTAAAGATGTAAAGCCTAGGAGACCTGACGGAGGGTCACTGTGATTGACAACCAACTCCACGGTAGTGGGTTGGTGTTCTGTTTGCTTGGGTCCGGTGCATTTCATGGTGTACTCGAGGTAACAGCTTTGCTTTCGATATGTTAACTGGGTGTTTTGCATCAGATTTTCCCAGTTCGATTGACCATTTGATTTCTTTTTTTTTCCCCTATGGAACACTTCTTGCTGATCTTCTCTGTATCATTCCAATTTTAGTATATGTGCTGCCGAAGCGAGCACGACCATTTGACTTCTTGATTGATGTTTCTGTAGGCATTGATTGTTGATCCAATAAAAATGAAACCGCTGACAACTTGACAGCATTGAGTTTGAATTTCAAAATCTATACTGAAAAGTCTTAAAGCTTCATCAGTCCTCTTCACTTTCACTTTCACCCGTAAGGTTGTGTCATCTGTGTATCTCAGGTTCTTAATGAGTCTTCCTACAATGTTGATGCTGAATTCATCTCTGTATTATAATCCAGATTCTTGAATTATTGGTTTAGCATACAGATTGAGTAAGCATGGTGCAAGAATACAGTCTGGAATCACACATTCCCTAATTTTTAAATTTCCCAGTATCCTCTTGTTCTGTTAGAAGAGCAGCTTCTTGGAAGGTATAGGTACAATTTTCCTGGGAGCAAAATTAAGTGTTCTAGAAAATATATATAAAAATATGTATTTATGATATAGAATAGAATATGTTGTTGTTGTTTGGTGCCGTCGAGTACTGTTCGTACATAGAGTTTCCGGAGACAAGCCATTTCGGAAGTGGATGCCACTCCTGCTTCCAGGCTTGTTTTAGTCGGGAAGCTCCAGCCAACACTCTCCACTGTGGGTACCCAGTACCATGATTGGCACATCACTGTCACAGTCTTCAGCATCACAGCAACTACGAGTTACCTCTGTACAGCAACGCACAGACCAGTGCTATACCACCTAGAAGAAATA
>NW_006399951.1:473093-504123 GCF_000299155.1 Elephantulus edwardii | reverse complement strand
GGAGAAGAGCGAACTGGGGGTTGGGGTGGCGGTGGGGGGGCAAGGAGAAGAGTGCAACAACGAATAAATAGAAATCCAAAATCTCTGTAAATGTTCATTAAAATTATTAGAATAAAAAAATTTTGAAAAGTCACATTTTTAAACATTAACTCATCATGATTGTTTATCGTTTTAGAGCTTGCTGTGTTGTTGAAAATAAAACATAGAAACAAATTCTTCCATTATATCTATATCATGATTGGATTATACATATACTAAAATAATTGTTATTTTACCAATATTTGAACATTTCTTTCAGTTGCAATGAAAATGATGTTGCTAGCTTTATTTGTTTTGTAAGTGCATCTGATGCAACACTAAATAATAATGTCATTGGAAAATGGCACATGAACTACTGATCTGAGATTTTTCTCAATACTTTCAAGCAATCATAGTTGGTATTTTATTTTACTAATATATCAGCATATGTACCCGGCTTTTCACACTTTGTTACTCATGTAGAAGACAAAATAAGTAGAATTTTATGAATACTTTTGAAGTAAAAGACATTTAAAATGAATAAATATAAAACATAATGTCTAGTAAATCAGACTTTGGAGGAAAGAAACATAAGATTAGAGGTGACAATGCACTGGGGCCATATGGCAAATAAGCTTCTTGAATAACTTAGAAATTGAAACTAATTTTAAAGGATGTCATTGGGCTGATCCTAAAGCAAAATGAAGGATTTTTCCATTGAAATCAGAATAGTCCACGTTTATGAAAATATGTCACTGCAGAAATTTAATGTAATTAAAGACATGCATGAGGACAAATGAATTGTCATTGGCTGAGTTAATGAAAAGTTACCAATTTTCCTCCAAATGCAGCTCATTAAGTGGGTATAAGAAAACACATTATCAGAGAAATCTCAGCTTCTAGATATCCTAGAGGACAATCAATTAGTCTAGTCAGTAGGGAGTTGCACTGCCAACTGTTTTTGATGTGCAAGATTGTATGACTACAGTTAAGATAACTGGAGACCAGAGAGGGCTAAATGTAATAGCTATAAATAATATAAATAATATAAATAATATAAATATAAATAATAATATAAATAATATAATATAATATAATATAATATAATATAATATAATATAATATAATATAATATAATATAATATAATGATATATTTGCAATGCAATCAATGATTTGTTATCTACATAGCTGAATGCATTTGTATTATCAATAAAGTAGGCTACTCACCAAAGTGCTCCCTAGAGTCAAGAAAGATGGTGAAATTCCACCTCACATAGGTAGGCTGTCAAGCGTGACCAGTCCTTAGGGCCAGAGAAAGAGCAGAAGACCAATGAGATGAATTGGTACAGTAACTATAATAATAGCTATATCAGAGATGGTGAAGATGGTATAGGCTAAGGCAAGATTTGAATGTATTGTCCAAAGGGTTGTTAAGAGTCATGGACAGTTAGACAGCACTAAAACAACAATAACAGCCCACCCCAAGGCCATCAAGTTGTCTCAGATTCATGACAACCTTCCGTCAGATTTCTGACGCTTTAAATCTTAAAGGGAGAAGATTGCCCATTTCCCCCCCCCCCCCCCCCCCCCCCCCCCCCCGATGAACTCTTGGTAAAATCAAGCTGTTGATTTGGGGGTTAGCAGCACAATATTGAGCACATGTGCCACCATCAGAGCCCCCTAAAGTAGGCTAAATCTGAATTTGGGGCTTGATGTTAGGGGAGAGTTTCTTTCTATGCCAACTTCTGGCAGCTACAAGCAAACTTGGCCCTATGCTTGTACCCGAGTTTTCTTCCGTTGCCTGTCTTCCCCCACCCCTCCTGTGGTCCCCAGTTTTGTCTGTTCTGATAGTTTTACAACTCAGAAGTGATTAGGGCTAAGTACTACTCTCTATTCCTGCGACCTCCTTAACATTACAAACAACTGCCCATTTTTAGGAATTCAATGTATCGTTTGGGGACACAATTCAGTCCATAACAGTACCTTAGTCTTGCCTCAGCAGAGGATTTACAGATTTTATGGGGGAAATAAAATCCTCATTGGTTTCCTGGCCAAAGTGATGGGCAGGGATGACGGTAGTTCCCTGGTTCATAAGTAAAAACATGCAGATTTGAATGAGTTTCTCATCATCTTTAGGGAAGAGAATACAGTGATTGAGTTCTTTTTAAAGTTTCAAATGCTATTTTTATGATTCTATGCTCTGGAATAGAATCTGAGGTTCTATTTAGAGGGAGCGCTGGTGGTCTAGTGGTAAGACGCTGTGCTGCAATCCCAAAGGCACGTGGTTGGAATCCTGCAGCTGCTCTGTGGAACAAGGACAGGCAAATTCCTCCGCTGCAATTAACTGCTTCGAAAACTCACTGGAGAGCCAGCAGTGCGTCGGTTCTGATTACACGGCACATTGCAACAACAACATGCTCCAGACCGGAAGGAACACTTCCGTTTTTCTATGCTTTTCCCCAAAGAAGGATGGCTGTCCAGGTAGGTACTTAAGTGTTTATTGAACGTTGTCGTTAAGTGTCATTGAGTCAACGAAGATGAACAGGGACCCCTAAGAACAAATAATCTGAATTCTGTCCTATCCTGAGTTTTTTTTTTTTTCTTCTTCATTCTAAAAGTTTAAGGTGGAGGTTTGGAAGGGCCTCAGTTAGATTTTTGAAATAACCTCAATAGCTTATAAAGATTAAAATAATTATTTTCTTTATCATTTATGCGTGTTTTGAGAAATACTTAAAATTTCAGCCTCAGCAAAGTTTAGACTGAAAGTTAAATCGATGTCGTGTGTGTGTGTGTCTAAAATTTGGAAGCATTTTGTGATGTTTGGCCATCAAAAAAAAATCACTGCTGACTTTTTTGGAACCATTACTTGTCATTTTGAAAGCAGCTAGATGTTTGGATGTTTCAATCTCTCAAAGAATGATACATCTCACCACATACACACATTTATGGAAAGTATATACGCATTTCTGTTTAGGTGACAGTTTTAGGATCCTTCTAAGCAGTGATAAAAAATTCACAGTTATAATGTGTGATCATTTTGCCTTTCATTATAATGCAGAATTTCTTCATGCAAAATCAGGCCAAGATATAAGCCTAAACCCAGGGGCAAAATTCATTCATTATGCATGTACATTATTCCCCCAAATATTGATAATACTTTTCATAATAATTATTTTACATATATTAGCTTGCTCTTGCTGCTGCATTAAAGATACCTTTATTAATCTTGAATATTTTGCTGAATAATAAATAGGATCTCAGAGGCTTGAGTTAAAAGCTGCTCTTAGCTAGAATGTTGTAAATCAGTTGTTTTATGAATAAAATTGGCTTCCATATTTTTCCCCAGGATTGCTTATTTAAATAATTTTCCCGTTTATTGAATGTGTGTGTGTATTTTTATCTTCCCCCCACTTTTTTTTTAAGCTAGAGACCAATACCTCGGAGGTCGTTTTCCCTCCTGGCTCTCTTTCCCTGTTGAGGAAAAATACAAAATCACATAAACCTTCTTCTGAACCTTCTCAGTCTGAAAGGACAAACACTGCATTATTTAAGAGGCAATCGGCATTTTCATCTGATCATACGGCTGAGGCTCCCTTTAAGTTGATGGATGTGATTGCAAAGGCACATATGCATCGGAAACTCCTCGTTGAAAACGGAGAAGGGGCGTCTTGGATGGGAGCATTGAAACTTGGGAAGCCTGACCAGGTCCTTGTGTCTTGGGTTGACTACACAGCCCAGACTCTGCCTTTTCTTCATCTTTCTTAAGCTGAACACTACCTAGCCCACAGAGGGCAAAGGTGTAAGGTTCGGCAATAAGGAAGGAATAGCATTCATGTGCCCCAGTCACAGGGAGCTCTGAGGGGGTAGTTGGGAGAGAGTTGCACCGCTTACCCGAAAGTTATGATTCTTTGTCAGACAGGCCATCTCTTCCTATGTGTTTTACAGTCTGGGGAAGGGTCAGCTCTAAGTCAGAGCTAACTCCACAGCAATAAGAGATTCCCGCTACAGTTGATGTGTTGTCTTTAACCTCACAAATAACAACAAAAATGATTATGAAAATAGCTAGGATTCCCTGAAGGAGCCCTGGAGGAATAGTGTGTGGCTCTCACTTGCTCCAAGGGAGAAAGATAGATAGTCTCTTCTCAGGAAAATTTATAGCCTCAGAAACATGCTAGAAGGTCACTGTAGGTGCAATTGACTCGATGGCAGTGGAGGTTTTTGGAAAGAGTCCCTTGATGGCCAATAGGGCTACAGTTGGAAAGGTCAGTGGTTCAAATATACCCAGAGGTGCCCTGGAAGAAAACTCTGGAAATCTGCTTACAAGAGGTCGTGAAAAACACAGTGGAACTAAGTTTTGCTTTGACACACACGGGGCAGCTAGTTTAACTCTGCGCTGGGCATTGAAAGTCTTAGCTCAGGTACTATTCACCCTGCTGTTGATGCTTATCCTGTCCCCTGTTTTATATCTGATGACTCATCGAGGTTAAAGTCACAAGTCGGCAAGGGGGTGGAGTCAGGAGTCAACTTGCTCTTGAGTGCTCTGCTCTGCTTCTCCAGACATTCTGGTTCATTCCGTAAGCACCCTGGGTGAGAATTATTAGCGTGTCCACCCTTTCTGTTCAGCAACCTGCTTTATGCAGATGACACAACCTTCCTTGCTTGCTGAAACTGAGGAGGACATGAAGTGTGTGCTGCAGAAGGTCAAGGACTGTAGTCTTCAATATGGACTGAAATTCAACATCAAGAAGACAAAGATTCTCACCACTGGGCCAATTAGCAGCTTCACGATAGATGGAGATGAGATTGAGATTGTTAACAACTTCAGCTTGCTTGGTTCCACAATCAACACTCTTGGCACCAGTAGTCAGGAAATCAAAAGACGAATTGCATTGAGAAAATCTGCTGTCAGAGACATCTCTAGAGTACTGAAGAACAACAATGTCAATCTGGAGACTAAGGTGCACCTGATCCAGGCCATGGTCTTCGCGTTACTTGCTGTCAGAGAGGACAATGACTAAGAATGATAGAAGCAGAATTGATGTCTTTGAGTTGTGGTGCTGGAGAAGAGTAAAACTACCAGGAGAACAAACAGGTCAGTCCTAGAGAGAATGAAACCAAGCTGCTCCCTGAAGGCAAATTTTGAAACTCTGTCTCACACACTTTGGACGTATGAGCCTTTGGAGAAGAATACCATGCTTGGAAGGGTGGAGAAACGGCACAGGAGAGTAAGATCTTGGATGAGATGAATTGACTCAGTGACTGGAGATGTTGGACTGGGTCTGTCAGAGATCATGAGACTGGCTCAAGGTAGGTTAGAATTCAGAGCTGTTGTACATAGGGTTGTTATGAGCCGCAGGTGACATGACGGCACATAACAACAACAACCCTTCTGGAAAGGAACTTCACTCCTAATCCAAAGGCTGATTTTGTCTAGTAGGTGGAATTTACCAGCAGCTCTGTGGGAGAAAGATGGACAATCTCTTGTGCGATTTACAGCCTTGAAAATGCACTGTTTTCAAGTGAGTTGGTTCCCACTTGACAACAATGAGCTGAGTACCCCAGGTATTTTCAATCAGGTTCTCCATTTTAACAAGCTGCATACTTAAGAACCACTTGGAGATCTCCTTAAAAATGTAGATCCTGAGCCAATATAGCTGGAGAGGAAATGCAAATTTTCAGCAGGAAACGGAACCAGTTCAATGGCTTGATTGCCCCTAGGTGACAGAAGTTCAGAGAGGTATTTGCGTGCAGTGAGGAAGGGCCCCCCCACCCTCTGCACACTGTCTGCCCTGCAGGTCCCTGAGCCTGCCAGTGGGAAACTGTTAGTGGGTGAAGATGACCATGGACAGGGGATCTGGTGTAGGTAGGGAATGCCTAGCTAGGACTCGCCCTTCAGGCCGGGCCAGTGAGCAAGGTAAGCTTACATCTTCTCATATTTGCATAGTTCACTCCTGCTATTCATTAAGTGCATCTGGCTGGAGTTAGACTGTGTCTGAAGCTGTATCAGAGCTCGGCAGGCAGCTGTCCACAGTTCGTGGCCCAGGACAAGGGGGGCTGGGCAGCAGGTATATTGACGTTTATGGAACGTTAGCATAGATTGTGTAATGACTGGAAGCCACTGGTAGATTCGAACCATGTACCTTTGCATTGGCAGAGCAATTCCTTACCATTATACGCCAGTAGAGCTCCCCAGCACTCAACTATGAACCAAAATAATTAGTGGTTCAAATCCCCCAGCTACTTCATGGGCAAAAGATGAGTATTCTGCTTCTGCTAGGATTGCAGCCTGGTAGACTCCAGGGAACAGTTCTCTGTCCTACAGAGACTCCATGCTCCTGCCTCAATCACCTGGGTGGTTCCAGGCTTGCTTGGTTTGGATTCTGTGAAGAGAAAGGTGTGAAGGGAGTTGTGAGTGTTCCGGAGTTACGTGGGACAGGAAAGCGGAGAACAGAGCCCAGGCCCTTTGCGGGCCTTCTGGGCGGCTGCTCTGAGGTCGATGCTGGTTTTCCTTTTCTTCACAGCTGTGTGTCTGAAAGAAATGAGCTTTTTCATTGCCTGTTTGTCCCGTCATTTTCTCTACAGGAATGTACACCTCTTGGGAGCAGACAGCTAATGGTTGTCCCGTTTCCTGCATTCTCTCAACATCTAGAACTGTGTGTTGAGCACTGTACATAGAACTGACATCACTGAGTCAGCACTTGCTGGGTGAGTAACTGTGTGAATGAGTGATTCTCATCTTTTCCTGGTACCGACATCGTCCTTTAAAAGACTGCTAGCTCTCTTGTCTCCTCGGGTTCACTCTCACACTCCTTCTTCTAGATTTAACTGCTGTAGGGACGCTAGGTTTCATTTCTCGACTCTGGTATCTTCCAGCTTTACCATTTAATCGTGCCTCGTGTGTGTGTTCCCTGGGAGCAGTTCAGGGCATGGAAGTATATTCCTAAAGTCATTTGTATTCCTAAATATGGTCTCTTCGGCTCCCACAGCTAGGGGCAGCCTGGCTTAGTCATGTTTTAGATGTGCATATTATTATGTAAATACACTTGAACTGAATATCATTTCCTTAGGAATATTTTCCAGTGGAAAATAGATCTCCTTTGCAGGTGAAGCCTAGCCAGAGAGCTCCTGAGGAAAGTCTCATTTGTTTGCATGGAGCATGTTGGAAAGTTCAAGAAGCTATTTTTAGTAATAGTGATGATAATAACAATTTAGAACAAAATTGCTGTCAAGTCAATTCCAACTTGCGGCAGCCTCACAGGACAGAGTAGAACTGCCCCATCGGCTTTCCAGACTGCAAATCTCTACATGAAAGCAGTGCAGGCTGCCAACATCTTTCTCCTGCAGAGTGGCTGTGGGTTCTAGTCAAGCAGCCTTTCCGATAACAGCTGAGGGCTGTTAACTGCGCCACTGAGACTCCTTGAGAATGGTAACTTGCCTTTACTGATTATTTGCTGAGCATCAGAAGGGGCTAAGCACATTAGAGAAAGATTTCTTGTTTAGGCTTCATGACACTCCTTGGAGTAATTGTGATTATCACCCTTAGGTTACAGATGGGTCAACTGAGGTGAAGCAAGGATTCGAGCCGTGCCCCAAGGTCACACCACTTGAGGCAGAGCTGGGATCCAATTCAGATCAGGCTGCCCCCTATATCCCCCCACAGTCCCTGCTTTCTCTTCTGCCACCTTGGCTTCAGGCATCGACATCTCAGAATTGAACCATCTTCAGATGCAGGCCAGAAGAAATGTTTAAATCCATCTGAGGACTCGAGGCAACAATGTACAACGTCTGACTCATTCATACCTTTTCTTCTATTATTCCAGCTGGTCCCAGCATCTCTTTAAAGGGTTACTTGAGGAAGTGAGAGATTTTTGGGTAATAAACTGGACGAAACAAATCCGAATATATCCCAACTCCAATCCAATACAAGAGAGTTTGTCCTTGATTTTCTAAATAGAAATGGTGTTTGCAATAAAAAAAAACCCTGATGTGTTGGTCCTTTTGCAAAATCTCTGGAGAAGAAAGAGTGGCTGGGTACATTCTGTCTCTTTCTTTCAGGGGACGCTTGAAACCCCGCGCACACACATGCACTTTACAGACTTTTTCTCCACATGACTAATCCAGTCTCCTGTGACCTCTCTTTAGTGCGATGGGGACACGGGGACAGAGCCTGCAGCTTCAGCTGACCCCGAACATTTAGTTACATTAATCACAGAGCGGTTTTGGACTTTGTGCATTGAGAGTGAAAGACACTTTCTTGGGGAGACATTGATCAAACAGTCTACAGGTATCTGTACATCGGGGACATTAATCATCTCTGCATTATCTCACCCACCAGTAGAATATGTAAATGTGATTCCTGTCAGTGATAAGGGGAATGAAATTATTCTTAGAGATTGGTCCATCTGGAGCTGTTGATAAGATCTCACGTAAGACAATAGGTTGTAAAGATAAATTTTTTAGCATTACTAATCCAGCGTTGCCAATACCCATGGAGAATGGAGAAATTCAAAGCCAAACTAAAGAAATACAGTGTGTGAAAGAGGAAAAAAACCCAAGGCTCAATTTCGCTTTAATTCCTGTAATATTATTTAGCAACTAGCAAGAAAGACAATTCCTGTATAATTTAAAAGGGTGTTTTGGAAGGATCTTATAGGGCACTTGGAGAGGGCATTCTGGAAAGACCGGCATGTCTAACAGTTCAGAATGGAAAATCCAATGTTTCTACAGATTTGAAGACCAGAAGTTTCATCTTCACAAAAAAGAATCTTCCTAGATCTGCCTTATATATCTGTCCCTTATAAAGTTGACTAAAAATGTACAGTGCTGTAGTGCTCTCTACCAATGATGGAGACCCAGAATTCAGAGTTCAAATCCAAGCTGTGCTAGGTCAGTCGCTTTGCTTCTTAAGACAAATTCCTCCCTATCTCTAGGCTCATTTCTCCCATGTATAAAATAATAGGCTGGACAAGATATTGTTGTTATTAGGTGCCACTGAGTTGACTATGTTTCACAGAGACCCTATGAACTACAGGTCTGAACCTTGCCCTATCGTGTGCACCATTCTCATCTATGATTTACTTGAGCCCATTGTTACAATCCCCGTATTAATGCATCTCATTGAGGGTCTTCCTCTCTTTTGCTGAGCCTTGCCCTTTCTAAGCATGATGTCTTTTTCTGGTTCCTCCTAGCAGCATGCCCAAAATATATGAGATGAAGTTTACATCCTTGCCTTTAAGGACTTTTCTAGTGGCATTTTCTTCAAGACAGGTTTGTTCTTTCGGTGGTCCATGGAGATGCACCAGGACAAGATGTATCCAACTTCAATTTCAAAGAATGAAGACGTAGCCTTTCTACATGCTTCATCTGCTCTGTCAAGTTTGAGAAGTTCACAAGTTCAGCAGACGTCTTGGGATGCTGACCTTCAGAGAGGAGTCCTGCTTTACCATTGTGTGAGCATGGTACCCAGAAACTTTGGCCTCTTCAATAGTGGTAATCTTGTGGGATAACCAATCGTGAAAGAGCCCACTGGGAAATGAACAAATGAGCCTGAATGAACACTGAATAGATTTCATATTTCCTAGGGCACCAAGAATCTGCCAGTTTGTGGGGGTGTGGTGATTGGTGCATTGCTAGGATCCTGCAAGCTATGCCATCCATGCTTGAAATGCCATCAGGACAGGGCACATTTTATGGACAGGCATAGGCTTTATTTATTTTATTTAAAAAAAATATTTGGTTTTGACAACCAGGCGTGGGTTCGACACCCGAGCACCGTCCATTTTCAGGGCTCGTTGATTTTGCGGGTGAGTTGTTACACAATCCTTCGTGGATTCTGACTTCCTTGGGCACCATCCTGCTAGGCATAGGTTTTAGCAGCACTTCTAGACTAAGACGAACTAGAAGAAAGGCCTGCCAAGCTACTTAAGCTACTTGAGAAAATCAGCCGGTGAAAGACTTATGGGTCACAGCACAATATTGTCTGGTCTAGTACCAGAAGACAAACCCCAGGCTGGAAGGCACTCAAGATACACAGTGCTGCAAAGCTGGAGTTGAACAGATCAACAAGCGTGAAGATGGCACTGGCCTGGGCTGCATGTCATTCTGCTGTTCCGGTGTGCTGTAAATTGGAACCAGCTGGGTGGTGAGTAGCAACTGCCACGTATTACCCCAGAGTCACCGAAACAGAGGGACCTCTTGGAATGCTGTTTGTTTTGAAAGTCTGGATGCCAAGAAACATTTGCTCTCAGTTCCCAAACTGACGTTACCAGGGGAAGAAGAACGATTCGCAAGCTGAGAGTGAGTGGTTAGGGTCTTCCTGACAGCCTAGTTGCTCCCTTTGTCTCACATAAACAAAAGGAGTCAAAAGTTCTAGTTATCTTTAGCTTCAGGTAGGAGAGGAAGCAGGAGTTTCGGTAAGCAGAAGGAAAATAATTTTTTTCCCAATTGTGATTTTAACAAAAGTTTACAGAAAAGTTAAATTTTCATTCCTTCATTGTATCTTTTCCTCCCCCACCTCCCGCCCCAAGTCTACTCTGTAATGCACTGCTTATTCTGGGCTCTTGTCATACAAATAATGCCTAGTCTCACACTCCTTTTAAACAGTTCTTTCCTTCATCTGTTCCAATGTGATGTTCATTGTCTATATCCCCTCTTTTCCTAGTTTTTCCCCACAACCCCCATATCTGTCCTGTTTTATAACAGTGGTGTTATGCACTATTTTTTCTTTTGTGACTGAGTTATTTCACTCAGCAAAATGTACCCCAGGGTCATGCATGTTGTGTAATGTTGTATGAGTTCTTTATTTTTCAGTGCTGTGTAGTATTTCATTGTGTGAATATACTAGTTTTTCTATCCATTCATTTGCTGATGGGCATTTGGGTTGTTTCCATCTCTTTGCTATTGTGAACAATGCAGCAGCAATAAACGTGGGTGTGCATATATCTGCTTGGGTGGCAGCTTTAGTTTCTTTAGGGTATATATCGTGTAGTGGAATTGCTGGGTCAAATGGTATTTCTATTTCCATATTTTTTAGAAAGTGCCAAACTGCCTCCTATAGTGGCTGCACCATTTTACACTCCCAGCAGCAGTGAATAAAGGTTCCAAAATCTCTACAACCTTACCAGCATTTGTTGTTTGCTGCTCTGATGAACTTTGCTGTTGTTACTGGGGTGAGATGATATCTCATATTGTTTTGGTCTGCATCTTTCTGAGAGCTAGGAGTTTTGAACATCTCTTTATGTGTTTGTTTGCCATTTGAATGTCTTCTCTGGTGAGGTGTCTATTCATATCCAATGACCATTTTGCAGTTGGGTTGTTTACCTTTTTTCTTGTCGAGGTGGAAGAAAGTCTTTGTGAGCAATTAATAATGAGTTAACATAAAGCTTCTCCTTTTGGGAACCTTTTTAAAAAAAGGACTAAGTGATGACTACAAACTCTAAGAAAGAACAAGGTAATTTCCCTCTATGATGTTGGCTTCCAAAAGGTCAATATTGTTTTCAAATCCTTAGCTTTCCTCCAATGGTACACCATGGATCTGACATTCAAAATTCAGCCTAAATGTTCTTTGAACTTTATGGGGTAATGAGTCTCCCAACTTAGTTGTCTCCTTTTGAAGGTTAGACAGGGCCCCTCCAGTGGTATGTCAGGACACAGGACAACACTTGTCCCACAGTTATGTCTATGTTGCAGTCCCTGGAAGAAATACTGCTAGATCAGTGACTAAATACTTGACTGCTGACGGGGAGGTCATTAGTCCACACCAACGGCAGCGTGAGAGAAAGGTGTGATAGTCGGCTTCTGCAAAGACTAGAGCCAGGCGAACTCCATGGGGAGCTCTGCTCTGTCCCACTGGGTTATTAGAGTCACAGGTGAGATACTGGCTATAGGTCTGGGCTTGGCCTCGGCAGTCTGTAGGTGGTTAAGGCATGCAGCTGCTAACCAAAAACCTGGAGATCAAGTCCACCCAGAGGTGCCTTGGAAGAAAGGTCGGGCAATCTGTTTCTGAAAAGTGAGTCACTGAGAACCTTACGGAGGACAGTTGTGCTCTGCCATGTGTGCAGTGACGCGTGTTGAAGGCCGTAGCCTTTGACCTTCTCCAGCAAGTGGTCCAAATTTTCACTTTCATCAGGCAAAGTTGTGTCTCTTGCTCAGTGCAGGTTGCAGATGCATCTTCCTCCAATCCTGATGTTACGTTCTTTTTCATAACGCCCACCTTCTTGAATGATTTGCTTAGCATACAGAGTAAATAGGTGTGGAGAAATAATGCAACCCTGACACATACCTTTCCTGATTTCAAACAATGCAGTATTCACTTGTTCTGTTTGGATACCTTCTTGGTTTATGTATAGGTTTCACACGAGCACAATTAAGTGTTCTGGGATGCTAATTCTTCTCAATGTTAGCCGTAATTAGTTATGATCCACTCAACAATTGTCTTTACATAGTTACTAAAGTACAAACATCTTTCTGGTATTCTCTGCTCTCAACTAAGACCTATCTGATATCAGAAGTGATATTCCTTGTGCTACCTTCTCTTCTAAACCAGCTTGAATTTCTGACAGCTCCCTGCCAATGCACTGTTTTGATCCCCTTCCCAAAAACTCTTCAGCAATATTTTACTTGCATTTTATATTTTTCAATTATTTCTACACTATGTTGGATCACTTTTTTTTAAAAAAAAAGAGAGAACAAATATGAACATCTCCCAGACATTTGGCCAGGAAAATACAATAGCAAAAAAAAAAAACCAAAAAACGTTCCCAAACAATCCAAAACCTTAAATAATCAGAATAGGATAGAAGCACTAGATGATACAGTTAAAGAAATTTTTAATTAGATAAAATACAAAAAAAAAAAAGATGGCTATTGGCAGGGAAGTATTTTTAAAAATAGAGGTTAAAGTTATGTCTTCTTCATTCTCAGGAAGCTTAGGAAGGGAGTATGCAGACAATAGAAACAAAAGAATTCTCAAGGTAAAATGCCAGAAAGCCGGCCACTAGTTTGGATGAAGAAATTGGCTGGCTTTCTAGGGAAAAGGAAGAGAATGATTGACAGAAAGACCCACAGGGAAAATAACAGGACTTACCTCATAAGAGGGTCATCTGATGGCCTCATGGGTAAAGAATTGTGCTGTCAATCCAAAGATACACAGTTCAAGTTCACCTGCTGTTCCAAGGGGGAAAGATAGACAATCCCTGCCCATGTGATTTGTAGTGTCTGAAAACATGCTGGAGGGTCAGCTATGAGTTGGTTCCAACTGAGCAACACAACAACATGCAAGCCTCCACTGACTGGCGCTCTGAAAGGGGAGCACTGACACGGAGTCTGACGTGGGCTTCCCGTGTGAAGTCAAGCACTGCAGCACTGAATCACCAGCGCCTGGTAGTTACTGTCACCACATAGTGTGATCATGTGATCCTTGTCTTTAGGAAAGAGCGTCTGCAGGCAGAGACTCTTTGCCAGGTTCCTTGACATTGGGGGGGAGGGGGTGTCTAGGAGGGAAAGGAAAGCAGGGGAGGAAGGAGGTTTGGGATCAGCACCTGCTGTCCCAGCCCTGGTGCTCAGGACCTTGCATCCATTGTCCAGGCAGCATTGTTCTCCCACTTTACAGATGTGGACACTGAGCCTCAGGAAAGGAAACTCACTAGCCAATGCCTTATAGCCAGAAGCTGGCCAAGCCAGGTTTTCTGACTCTCAGTTGTAATCCCTGACTCCAGACGTTGGGATGGGACTTCAGTCATGGCCCTTCCTCACCCCATGGGTGCTTGATTTTCCTCCATATTTAGCTTTCTGAAGCCAACTGGCGGAACGCTCTGGCCAAGCCAAGGGCAGGAAGTTAGATCATCAGTCATCTTTTAAGGGGGTGATTAGCTGACTATGAAAACAGCTTCTTTAACCACAGCAATTTGCCCCACCAGGAGAGAAGGGAAGTTGGTGTTTTTATTATAAACGGAATCATAGAGGGGTTGAAGACTTAGCAATGTTTGGTTTGGTATTGTTTTGTAAAGGCCTGAGGTGGAACTTGGCTTCCATTGCCCCAACCCAGAAGAGAGGAAGTTTATTTTTTAGGTCAGATTAAAAAGACTTTGGCCTTCTTGGTTTTTCTTTTCGTGGGAGAGGAACAACTTGCTGCCTTTTCTGAGCCTCCCATGTCCCCTCTGATCTGGGCTGTTTCTGCTTTTCCAGTCAAAGGATGAGAAGGACACCCCGGGTGTAGGGCTGTGAGGACGAAGATGCTGCGTGCAGTGGCTCTTACATGAAGAGAGGGCTTCTGAGAAGACTGAGGGCAGCCTGAGTGTCCCAGGATCCAGCGGAAACGTACAGGCCACGGAGAACGGTTTATTCCTGTCTTAATTTTCTTTCAGTCTGTAAAAAAAAAACTTTTGGTACGTTATCTGTAGTATTTTTCAAGTGAAAATTTATTTTTTCCTAACTGCAAGGGAAAGAATACAAATTCTGTGACGAGTACAGTGACTTCCAGGACAAGCGGGTGACAATTGGATTCACTCTCAAAGGTCAGCAGTTCTACTCACTAAGGAGCTCTGGTGGCTGAGTGATAAAAGCTGTGCTTCACTTCCAAAGGTGTATGGTTTGAACCCACCAGTTGCTCTGTGGGAGAAGGATGGGCAGTCTCTTCTCAAATGATTTCCTGCCTCTGAAAACCCTTTGGCATGCCAGCTATGGGTCAGTTCCAACTTGAAGGCACTCAACAACAACAGCGTTTAACAAATACAAGTGAAGTGTAACTTAGTATAATTATGCCATTAATTTTCATTTCCCAACCCCTTTGAAAAGGTCTCCGGGTTTCCTTTCCGCCCACCTCCATCCCCACCTCCCCCTCAGGAATCTGATGCTCTGTCTTTTAGAAACACTGTGTGTGGAAAACTAATGCCTGGCTTTGGCATAAAAACCTGGGTGAGGACTTGGTATTATACTAATCAATTTTTTTTTCAATAAAAGAAGAGAACTTTCACTTATATTTAATGGACAGTTTTTTAGTCTGTGGCCAAAATAAAAAATGACAGTTTGTAGTATCAAGAACAGAGTATCGCTCTCTTAAAGGAGAGTGGTTTAGAGGCTATTTCCTGCTTGCCTGACCTTGGCCTGGTTGTTAAAAATTAGACAGTCGGAGGGGTACACGTAGCTTGTCTGGAGAACGAGTCTGCCCAGCATGCGATTAAAGGCGTGGATTACCTGGAATTAAACTCCAGCCTCAGCCCTTTACTGGCTGTGGGGACACATGACTTAAGATCTTATTTCCGCATATGTAAAATTAGGGTGATAGTATTAGGTTCATCTTGCTGAGGATCAAGAAGTTACTGAGTGGTGGAAACAGCTAACATGCTTGCTGCTAATAGAAAGGTTGATGGTTTGAGGCAGCACAGGAGCATTTTGGAAGAAACATGTGATGATCCACTTCTGAAACCCCAGCCACTGAAACCCCACAAAACACAGTTCTACTTTGACACACGTTGAGTCTCCATGAGCCAAGATTGACTTGATGCAATGAGTTGGTAAGAATCGAATGGGGGGAAGGGGCTGAATGTAATGACTTGGTGTTGTGTGCCATTGAGTCAACTGTGACTCATAGTGACCCTATGCACAACAGCTCTAAACCCTACCCTAATCAGAGGCAGTGTCACTGTTTCCGACACACCTGCCCCCATTACCTCTGTCACTGTGTCAATCCATCTCATTCAGGATCTTCCTAGTCTGTGCTGATTCCTTCACTCTTCCTTCTTCAAGGACTAGTCCCTCTTGGAAACATGCCCAAGGATGTGAGATGGAGCTTCAAAATTCTTGCCTCCAAGGAGCAACTTGATTCCACCCTTTCCAAGATAGACCTGTTTGTTTTTTTGGAAGCCCATATAGTATGTTCAATACTTTTCTCCACAACTCAAAGGCATCTATTCTTCTTCTACCATCCTTAGTCATTGTTTAGCTGTCTGATAACAAAGCAAGTAATTGTGAAGACCATGCTGAAAAGAAATGGAGGCAACACGAGTGCCCATCAACAAATGAATAGATAGAAAAACTATGGTATATTCACACAATGGAATACGGCATAGCACTGAAAAACAAGGAACTCATAAAATATTACACAACATAGGTGACCCTGGAGGACATTATACTGCGTGAAATATCTCAGTTGCAAAAGGACAAATACTGCGTAACACCATTTTTCTAAAACAAGACTGACATGGCGGTTGGGGGACAACTATGAAAAGAGGAGATACATAATGAACACTGTGCTGGAACAGATGATGGAAAGAACTGTTTTAAATGAATATATGATTAAGCATTATTTGTATGCCAACAGTCCAGAATAAGAGCTGTATAGCGAAGTAATCTGGCAGAGGTGGTGAGGGAGGGAGGAAATGATGCAACAATGAATGAATTTTTAAAGTGAACTGGCACGCGGTAGGGAGTAAGATGTTTAACAATGAATGAATGAATGAAAATCCAGCTTTTCTGTAAACTTTCATTAAAATCACGATTCTTAAAAAAAGGAGGGGGAAAAAAAGACCATGCTGAAGAAACACTGACAATTTTATATTGCTATTACTACTAGCAATAGTTTGGATTTTTTAAAAGTGAAAAATAAAGTTTACTAAAACAAAGGAACATTTTAGGAGGACAAAGGGGGGAATTCCAAAACTCGATCAGGTATTAAATTTAATGAGCATCACCGGAAGAAAAAGAGCAAGAAGAGGTAGGAGGAAAAGAGAGAGAAGAAAGGGCCTCCCCCAGCCGAGGAAGGTTCAGTATCCCCTCACTACTAGCGGTGTTGATAGAGACTGCCTGGAGGAGATGGTTTCTGTAGGGTAGAAATGGATAAGAAATATTTTGGAAATATTTAAATGTAGAGCTTAGAAATTTGAACAATGAACTTTTGAGTTCAAGAGAGCTAACAGGTCATTTCATTGGTGCACTCAAGTAACAACACAGAGCCTAGGGCTCAGGAAGGGGCTAAAGTTTACTCAAAGTCTGTGTAACCAGAATGACTCTTTTCAAGGTAAAGTTAAAAGATCATCAATAGAAAGACTTAACCTCCGCGAATTCTCCCAATTTACAGCTCTGTTGTTGACCATCAGAACGTAAGAATCAGACTGACTACATGGTGTAAAGAAATGTTGGAGAAGCTCAATACAGAGTTTAAAATAAAGACAACTGTGTATCAGAGTTGTATCCTTTCGTCACAGCTAGCCAAACGATATGCTGAGTAAATAATTCCAGAAGGATGACGGTATGAAGAAGAATGCGATGTCAAGATTAGAGGAAGACACAGTATTGACCCGTGTTATGCAGATGACACAAACTTGCTTGATGAAAATTTGCTTGCCACAGAAGAGCAAAGACTATAACATTCAATATGGGTTACATTTCGGCATCTAGAAAACAAAAACTTCACCACTAGACCAATATACAACATCCCAATAGATGCAGAAAGGATTGAAGTTGTGAATGATTTTATTTTACTTGGGTCGACGAGCAATGCTTTTCACAGCAGCAGTCAAGGGATCAGATAAGGTACTGTTTTAGGAAAACATGCTATCAAAGACCTCTCCGAAATTCTAAAGAGCAAGGATATCAATTTGAAGACTAAGATGCACCTGATTCAAGCATTTTTTTTAATTGCTTCTTATGCATCTAAAATTTGGAAAATGAATAATGATGACAAAAGAAGAAGCATTGTCTCTGAAATGTGGTGTTGGTAAACAGTATTTAATATGCCATGAACTGCTATTCTGAAGAAAGTGCAGCCAGAGTGCTTCCTGACCCCTCAGAGCCAAAAAATGCCAAAACCTTGGTGTGTAGATTGAATTGTGTTTCCTCCTATGCAATTAAGTGCCTCTGTGGGAGGATCAGCTATTGGTTGGTTCTGACTCTATGGTACACAGCAACAACAAACAAAACAACAACAACAACATATTTCTATGCAGGGGTTTGGATCCAGCAGGGGTTTGGATCCAACAGCAGTTCCTTGGTAGAAAGATGGGCAGTCTCCTCCTTTGCAATTTATGGTCTCGGAAACCCACAGGAGTATCAACTATGAATCTCTACAGACATGACAACACTGAGATTTTCTGTTTTGAGCGATACAATGATGAAGCTAAGCAGTGACTCTTTGTGATGTGACAAAACAAACAGTTATGAAGTGATCGAGGGGAAAATGCTACGCCTTCGTCCTGTCACAACCCTGTACATCATATTCTTGGCGACCAAATTTGCCCACCTCAAACTGCTGCGGCGGCATGCTGACCCTGAGGTCTACCAGTGCCTGCAAGGAGTGGGTACTGATGACCTCTTCTTCTGTTACCATTGGCTGTTGCTCAAGGTCAAGCATGTGTTCACCATTGATGATGCCCTCAGGGTGCTTGAGGTCACCTGGAGTTCATTGCCCCCAGATCCTCCTGAACATGAGTTTGAGCTTGTTGGACACTCCCCCCCCCCGCCCGGTCAAGTGGCAGACACTGGCTTCAGCAGTCACCTGGGACCGAGCATGAGACAGAGGCCTTCTAGGGGAGGAGGTAGTGTCTTTGAAGATGCTCTTGTTACTTCACCACCACAACCTAGGATTCCAGGAGTGGGCGGGGGGGGGGGGTCTTCTGAGACTAGACAAGCCTGAATGACCTCCAGCAACTCAGGGATACCACTAGAAGGGACCTTCTGGTCCAGCTACCATGCCCAGCTGCCCTCATCAGCTGTAAGTCCTTCTCTGAGCCGTTGCTCGACTCCCCAGACCCACTGCTCTCCTCTATCCCCTTCCTCTGCACCAGCTACCCAGGAAGCCTTGCCTACTGGTGATGTGGCTGCAGGATCCCCCTTGGTGCGAACAGTAGGCTCTTCACAAGACCCCGGGAAGTTCCCACCATCTCTAGGCCTACCTCCACCCCAGGGGTTTGTCCGGGGACAACCCATTCATGCTCTTCGTCTGCCTCACCATCCTGTTGGAGCACAGTGACCACATCATACGCAATGGACTGGATTACAGCGAGCTGGTCATGCACTCGGACTGCCTTGCTTGAAAACACCACCTGGGGCGTTTCCTGGGCCAGGCCAAGGCTCTCTTTGTAGAAGAGTGGGATTCAGAGGAGGGGGCTGGCGTTACAGCTCCATCTTGGTCATGCTGTCCCTGGCTGACCACCACCTCCATCCCTGCTCTATTCTTTGCCATGAGGGCCTACATATGAAATCTCACTTCCCTTACTGCCAACCCTATTTGACCTGTTGGAGTGTGGGGCCCTCTCCTCAGGTGTCGTAGGATTATGTTTTGGCTCTGCCCCAAAGGGACCCTAACCTCTTTTTCTATTTAGTTTTGTCTTGTTTTTAACAACTGTGCTTTGCACATATTAAAAAAAAAACAAACATGTAACTCACACACCTAAGAGAGGAAAGTAGATGTGGGGACTTCTTTACAATGAAGAAATAATCACTTGGAGTGGGATATGCCCTTCCTTCCTGTGTAAGGAAGCTTCTTGACACCAGGGAAAGCCAAATATATGGAGATCTCCACAGAATGCTGGCCTGCACATGCTGAAGGAAAAAAGGGCCTTCTCCAGGAGAGAGACGGGGGGAGAGCAAGAGAGCGAAAAAGAGAAGAAGAAAAGAGAGCGAGCACCTTCTAGAGTTAGTACCCTGAATTTGGACTTCTTAGCTCTGGTGGCTTAGTGGCAAGGAATTGTACTGCTAATTTAAAGGGATGTGGTTCGAATCCACCAACTGCTCTGCAGAAGAGAGACGGACAATTCCTCCCAAGTGACTTCTAACCTCTGAAAACCCACTGGACTGGATGACTATCTGTGGATCATTTCTGACTCAACAGTACACAACAACAATAAGCTTCCTAAACTCTGAGAGAATAAATTTCTGGTTGTTTCAGTTTAGTGCATGGAGTTATACCTGCTCCCCAAACCGAGGCCTCTCTGATTTACATGATTGCTTCTTCCAATTGTTCATGTTTGCCTCGCATTTGGGAAGGACTTTTATTTATAAGAATATGTGAATAAGATGATCTTGCCATACTCAACTGTTAAAGAGCAAATGATGAAAGAAAAGGGTGGGGTAGAACATTCAGTTAGGACAAAGGCCAAACATGTATTCATGTAGCCTGGCCACCAGTGGGCTACATACGACTTAGAAGTCAAGGGGAGAATTTAGCCTAACAATACACAAGAAAACAGTTTCTGCAACCAGTCCTCTAAACACTGTCATTTTATTCTGATCAATTAAAACCCCCCAGATATAATGATTTTCCCAATTAGCTCTATAATGATTATAGGACACCCAATCTCCCCTAATGAGGCTTCCTTCCAATGGGCTCTTGCTTTGGCTCAGAAATGTGTCCTCTGAGTGTGTGTTAAATGAGCCAGAGTCAATTCCACAGCAACTGGTTTCTGGTTTTAAGCACTTATTCAATGATACGCTGCTGTTGAGTCATTTCCAACCCATGGTGTCAAGGTAGAACTACCTCATTGGGGTTTTGGTGTTTGGGGGGTTTTGGCTGTCATCTTTATGAAAGCAGATTGCCAAGGCTTCCTCCCATAGAGCCATTGGGTGGGTTTGAACCGCAGTCTTTCCAGTTAACAGCAGAGCTCTTACCATGGTATTATCAGGTCTCTTTCCTCAAGAATACAGGCACAACAGTTGAGTCATTTTATATGTCAGGAGACTGAGGCTGAAAGAAGGGAAATCACTTGCCTGTGGTCATATACTGAGGAGCAGACAGGACTCCTATTTGAATTTTGGCCTATCTGACTTCAGATCCTGTGTTCTCAACCTCAGACACCCAAAGCACAAAGGCATCTGTGACAATGAGCTCTTGAGCCAAGCTAGCTCTTGGGTGTGGACAATCTGTGAGAAGGAAAGGGCAGTTCTCCTAGGGTTCAACAATCAGGCTCAGAGGAGAAGCCTTCACTGCACAGTCTCTGCTTTACCACACACCAAAACCCAGGCAGAATCCAAAACCATCTGAACGTCTGGGGCTGGCATACAGCCTAGAGAACAGGCCAACAGGCTCTTGGCAAGACCACAGCCCTGTGACTGAGAGAGCTTGAGTCAATGACTCAAAGGGCAGTGGATATTTGCTTCAAGATGCGTAGGACGTGTCCCCAATGCCAGATGTCCACCCCATCCCACCCACAGTCTCTGCTCAGTTGGGTCAGATGAGGCTGGTCTGCTCTGAGATCTTCCTAGCTGGTCTCTATCTAGGAGGCCACTAGCCAGGGCTCTGGGGTCACCTGGTATCTACTGAGTGTCCAGGAAGAGGAGCTGAGAACGGCTCCTCCTCTGTCCCAGGAACTCGGAGCTGTCTGCCAGGTCTGTGAACTATCCTGACTGAGAAGGGGCTTGTAGGAGGCTGAGCCCACCAGCTTCAACAGAGGAGGTGTTTCACTGAGGACATCTTCCCCTGCCCATTTCTTAAACCAGTAATTCTTAAGTGCCTAATAACAACTATGTCTCCTTAAGAATATCTTCTCATCAAAAACAAACAAACAAATATCAAATAAGGGGTGAGTGAGCTGGGTGACTAAGTTTCCTTCAAAGGCCATGCACTGAGTTTCTGATGGTGGCTCTCCTACTTTGTAACAGTCAGGCCTCCATATGTCATAGGGAAGCAATGCTGGAGGCCTGGGACTCTGGCTTTATCACTCCCTAATCTCAGTTTAATTGCTGTGGTCAATTTACCCTGCACTTCATAACCCACAGCTTGGTATATTGTTGAATATAGTTGACACACACTTTGCTTTAAATGTCAGCACTGGCTGAGCCTGGGGACTTGGCAGGCTCCCTGGGAGAGATGGCATGGTACCGCATCATCTGCTCTGCATCTGGAGGCTGGTGTGCTGGCCGCAGCTTTCTTGGCTGGAAGGCACAGCCCTGCCCAGCCTTGAGCTGTTAGGCGGGAATTGCCATCTTCGCCAGTGTCTAAGGCAAATGTGTCCGTTGGCTTTTCCCCTTTGCTGTTCCTGCCACTTGTGAGAGCGTGGGGAGTACAGGCACCAACACGTGTCCCGCAGTCTCTGGGACAATTATGGGCTAGTCCTGGTTGTTTGTTGGTGACAAGGATTCTAGGAGCAGCAGTTGGGTAAATATCACACTCTGGTTGAAGGATTGTGTGCAACCCCCCCCCCCCAATGGCAGCTCTGCCCAGCAGCCTACCCTGGGTGGACAGCTGGCAAACTAAGGCCATTTTCCCTTTTATCGTCATCGACTTGACTTTCACTCCTTCTGCTTCTGATGGACTAACCCACGAGAGGGGAGATTTTAAATTTTTTTCTTATTTTTATTGTAATTTGCATAGATGTTTACACAGCAATTTGGTTATCTATCTATCTACCTACCTACCTACCTACCTATCCAATTATTCATATACATTTTTGTTTTGCTTGGGGCTTTTTACTTGTTTATAAAACTTTCTAAATTTTATTTTACACTGGTTAGCATACAAAGCTCACATTGTGTTTCACACTATCCTTTATTCGCATTGCGTTTCATAAAATCATTCACATTTATTAGGTTTGATAAAATCAATCATCGTTGAACTCTGCTCACCACTACTCCGTCTTTCCAGATTCCCATCAGATCTTTCCTATTTTCTTTACTTCCCTCCCTCCACCCATCAAATTGTGTGACCCTATGATTTCTCCCTTGCCCACCCTCATCCCTCTACTCGCACCCCTCCTCCCCTTGGTTCCCCATACACGTTTTACTAGTTATCTGTTTTTACAATAATTGTTTTATGCAGTATTTATCTTTAGGAGACTGAGTTAGTTCACTCACCATAAAGCCCTCTAGTCTCTCCCAAGTTTGTAGTAATTTTCAAAATTGTAGCTCCTGAGTGCCATGTAGTATTCCAATATTCCTCTTCCCCAGTGTTTCCCCCTCCACACTCTCATCCCCCCTGCCCAAATATCCATCAACGAACAACTAGATTGAAAAATTGTGGTACATTCACATGATGGAATACAGCACTCAGGAACGATTTTCAAAAATACTATGTAAGAGGAGAGAGGCTGGAAAGTATTATACTGACTGAAATAACTCTTGTAAGGACAAATAGTGCATAAGTCCATTATTTTAAAAACAAAATAAAGAGTAAGATGTGTATAAATGTCCAGAGGGTGGCTGCCTTTCAAAGTGGCCTGTGCCTACTTCCTGACTTCCCCTAGAAACTGCCCATCAATCCACAGGGCAGAAGCAGTCAGTAGTGATGTTTACACTGGGCGTCTCTTCCTCCCCAGCAAAATCTCTGACCCTAGTTGAGCTAATCAGCTCCTCTCTGACAGGTCAGAAATTCCAGATGAGCAAACAGTATAGCAGTCTCCCTGGGTTGGCACCTGAAGCAGTAACTCACAAACGTGGGAGTTGTGGGGCAGCCAAATTCTGCTACATGGACGAGAGAGCCGAGGAAGCTACTTGCAGAGTATAATAAGAACAGCACATTGACAGCACACAGGCCATGCCTTACAGCATTCAGGCTCCTGTTCCTTCAGAAGATACCCCCAAAGAGACAGTCTAAAGCCTTGTGATAAATCCCCCCTGTTTGTTAAGCAGCGTTGGTTGACCTGCTACTTCCAGCCTCTGCCTGGAGGCCCTGAGATGGCACTTCCTCTCACTGTCTGTCACCAAGCCGTATTTGGTCCAAAGTGTTGGAGGATCTGTACGCTTCTTGTTGAGAGTCTGTGGAGTCAGGGATATTGGTCCCTCGAGTCGTGAGGTCACCAAACTCCTCATTGCACTTGGGTTCTCTCTGCCCTTGACATTCAGGGTCTGGCGAGTATTTGGTGTCTGCGCTCATACCATGACTGAGGGTGGTACTGGTTCCTGGTTGTTTTGCCACAGTCCGGGCCATAAAAGCCTCTTCTGGGCAGTTTTGCAAACTCATGCTGACCCTGGCGTACTTAAGAATCAGTTGGGGAGCACCTTCTCCTGGGGTTTCAGCCCCAGCGAGCAGTCTGGGCACTACTTGCCTGGTTGCCTGAGTCTCAGGGCCCTTCTCTTTTGGGGACAGGAGGCATAATGTCTAGGCTCTTTGATACTTTTAGGAGATGTTTTAATTTATTTAAAATTTCAGAAAAAATTGCATATATTAATAATAATAGGAAAGGAAATATTAAAAAACCCATTGGCTCTAACTGATGGAGCCAATTCCAACTCATAGTGACCCAGGAGAACAGAGAAGACTTGCCCCGTTGGGTCTCCAAGACTGACATCTTGGTGGGAGCAGACTGCAGAGTGGGGTGTTTTCTCTGACAGAGTTGCTGAAGAATGAAACCTGCTCACCTTCCTGTTAGTAATTGTGCAATTACCATTGTACCACCAGAGCCCCCCTGCCAACAGAGAGAGAGAGAGAGAGACTGAGTGAGCATGAAATTGTCCACATTCCCCACTCTTCAGAATATGTGGGTTCCAGCCTCAGCGCAGCTCAGGTAACAGCTACCACACAGGCAGATGAATGGCTCTGGAGTCTTCTCCACTGGTGGACTAGTGGGGAAGTGGTGTCTCTGCTCTTGCTGTGCACAGCTTGGGAGCCACGGTAGAAATGATTAACTGCCTTGTCTGTGGTCATTTCTTTGCCTTCTTGCATTAGCTCCAAGTTCAGCCAAGTAGAGGCAGAAGTGGAGAATTGCTTAATGTCTGCACTCTCCATATAGAGGACTCAAAGTCCAGAGAGACGAGCCTAACACCTTTCAGAGCACCAGGTTCCCTATAGACAGAAAGCAGCCAATCTTGTTGCCCTCCTGTCCATCGGCTGAGGCATAGGGGGCTGGGGAACATTGGGGGGCCGTGCTGTCCTCATTCATGTGTCACTGCCTTATCCCATATTCTGGAGAAATTGGCTTGGGCCAAGTTTAGAAAGTGAGTAGTGGCAGACACAGGATTTGAACTCAGGTCTACATGACACTCCTGCTTCTACTTCCCAAGACTGGCCCAGTCAGAGGTTGACACCCAAAGTGGAGGGCACACACTCCCAAGAGAGAAGCATTTCCAAGGGGAGGTGCAAATGTGATGTCCTGGCCATAGACAAGGTGACATAGTCTGGCACCCAGGATGAACTCTTGCTTTTCAGTCCATAGTTACATGTTGTCACTGAGTGCTGCCAGATTGATTCCAAGTCATAGTGGTCCGTGTGACACTGGAACACAGTAACATTTCTGTGGTCTTTCTCCCAGGGAGCTTCTGGGTGGGTTTGAACTGCCAACGTTTTAGTTAGCAGTCTTGCACATTGTACCACTAAGGCATATAAGGAGATAGCCACAGTTTGCACATCCAACTCGTGATTTCAGTTATTCCTGCCAATGAGACTTTTACATTTGTACAGATGAACTGGTTTAAAGAAAAATATGACTCAAATAAGAGTATAGTTGATATATGCTAAAACAACAGAACAAAACCCAGCAAAGGCTTTAAATACTAGTACATGAGAGACAGCTGTGGATCTTAAATAAAGCTCTCAGGGCTTGAGAGAGCACAGGAGCTACTGACTAGAAGTAAGAAGAGTCTTCATTGTTTTCAGATTCAGTCTCTTATCTCTGAAATGAGTCGGTACTAACAGGTTGTTAGGAAGATCTAGGGGTAGCTGCGATTTCACAGCAGAGATGCCGGACAAGGTTCACAGAGCAAAGAGTACCTACAGTGCAGCATTTCCCCTGTACCAAGCCCTGGAACAGGGAGTGGGAGAGGCGTTCGTAAATAGGAGAGATGGCAAAGGGTTGGGCTTGAAACTTGGAGTTCTCCATGCTTAGTTCAACAGGGACCCACCCAACTGCGCGGCCTCTCAAGCAACATGATACAGACCTGTTTAATTGAACATGAGTCTTAATTGCCCAAATTACCTGTAACATTAGCTTCTTTAACAGCTGTTCATTCATGGGGTTGGTGCCAGTTTTCCAGGGATGATTGGGTCCCCAAAGGGTGTAGCTTGTCCCTGGGGCTGAGTGAAGAAATACTTTGCAGGGATGGAGGAGGTTAGAGTTTGGAACTTTGGTGTCAGTGCTTCTCCACTGGCTCATACCAGCGTGGTCTGACCCCTTGTACTGACCTTCTTACCCTCAAGATGACTTCCCTGACTAAAGATGTCAGAGAAGAAAAAAAATCTTTGTGTGTGTGTGAAGTGTCCTCAGTTCCTGGAGTTAGGTAGGGCCCATGACTCAAATTCCTGTTGTAACTCCCCACTACCCTACTTGACAGTTTGTGACTTAAGTTTTGTTGTGATGCTGAAGTCGATATCACTAATGTTCTGACTAAAACAGGGTCACTTATGGTTGACAGGAGTCAGTGGAACATTTGATATAAGACTAGGAAGAAAGGTTTGGGAAACTGTTTTTGCTAGTGAGGCAGTACAAACCCTATGGGTCACAGATGGTGTCCAAGATTTTGATTTGTTACCTTGGGGCATGTCATCAGGATTATTAGAGAAGACATAATGTTTGGTAAAATGGAAGGCCATGAAGGTAAGAGGAACCCTTAAAAAGATGGATTGAGTGGCCTCAGTGGTAGACACACTCGTACCAACAATTATAAAGCTGGTGGAGGCCTCCTGAAGAAATACAATTGTTGGTAAAACAGAGGAAGACCCTACTAGATTGATCCAGTGGCTGTCACAATGGGCTCAAGGGAACCAATGGCTGTGAGGATGGTGCAGGCCTAGGCAGTGCTTCATTCTGTTACCTGTGAGGCCACCACAAACCAGGGCTACAAAAATAACTCCAGCCGCAGAGCCTGGGTCATTCACTCAGTGGGACTATTTGGTCATCACTAAGAGTTTCTTCTGACCAAAGAGGGCAGCTAAGAAATGAGCTCTGGGATGAAAATGGTCATCAGTCTCTGCCTCAAATGACTATAGATTCACCAAGTCATTAAAAGAATGAAAATGCAAGGGTAGGGATAGGAGGGAGGAAGGAAGAGAACTCAGACAACTCAATTACAAGGAAGAAGTAAGTCGAAATGAAAAAGACATACATTTGTTCACTCATGAGTTTGCAAGTACTTTAAGACTTCAATACATTTAAAGCTCCCGTGGTCTCTTGGTAAGAAACTGCGCTGCAATATGTGGTTCAAGTCCAAAAGTTGCTCCACAGGAAAAGGATGGGCAATCTCCTCCCATGGGATTAACTACCTCTGAAAACCCATGAAGGGCCAGCTATGGGTTGGTTCTGACTTGACAGTGCACAACAACAATAAATATTTTTTATTGTAGAGGAATGGAGATTCTTATTCTTATTGTGGAAGGAATTTCCTCCTTGGTTGGAGGAAATTTGCAAGGATTTACTAAAATGAAAAAATATGCTTAGATGCACCCTTAGTCTTAGTTACTAAGTGCTGCTATAACTGAAATGCCCCAAGTGAGTGAGTCTAAGGAAATGGATTTTCTCACAGTTCAAAAGATTTGCAATGGGAAATTCTGTTGCATCATTTCTAAATCATAGTGACCCTTGTCACAATCGTTTGTATGTTGGAGCCTATAGTTGTGGTCAGTGTATCGTTCTAATAGGGGTTTTGTCTGTTTTATCAAGGTTCATGTGCTTCTTAAGGAGAACCACAGTCTGAATTCACATCACCAGTTCTCAGGGACGACTTTCTCTTTGAGTTGGCCCTGGGAGAAGGTCCTTTTTAGCGTCACTTCCTTTGTACCTTGGTCACCCATCCTGACTTCTTATTCCTTGCTTGATCTGTTCTGTTTATATACCACAAGAGAGAGATTTAAGACACACCTTGCACTAGTGTTGTTGCTATTGTTCAGTGCCATCCTGCCGACTACAATTCACAGAAGCTCTGTGAACAACAGAGCTTTTTCTGAGCCATCTTTATGATCTCAATCCTGTTCAAGTTCATTGTCACAGTCGCTGTGTTAATTCAACTTGTTGAAGGTCTTCCTCTTCCACTGACTTTCTACCTTTCCCTTTTCCAATGACTGGTCCCTTTTGACAACATGACCACAGTATGGGAGGCAAAGTTTCAACATCTTTACCTCTAAGGAGTATCCTGATTGCACTTTCTCCAAGAAGTATTTGTTCTATTGGCACTCCTTGGGATATTCAATAATTTTTACCAACACGGCAATTCAAGGACATTGATTCTGCTTTGATCTTTGTTATTCATTGCCCAACTTTTGGATGCACAGGAAACAACTAAAAAGACCATGACAAGATCAGGAACACCTTAGTTTTTAAACATATCCTTGCTTTGTAGCACTTTGAAGAGGTCTTGATGACAAACAGATCTTCTCCATGCAGGATGTCTTTTGATTTCTTGACTGCTACTACCACAAGTGCTGACTATGGATTTGGGTAAAAGGAAATAGTTAAAAACTTCAATCTTCTCCACCTTGCATTATGTTGCCTGTAGTCTATTGGTGACACTTTTTGTTTTCTTAATGTTGCGACGCAATCCATATTGAAGACTGTAGTCTTTGATCTCCAGTAAGTACGTCAAATCTTCACTTTCTGCAAGTAAGGTTATATTATTTGCATAACACAAGTTGTTGTTGAGTCTTCCTCCAATTACGATAGCACATTCGTCTTCATCTAGTCCAACTTCTTTGATCTGACACTAGACTCTTCTGAGTCCAACTTGAACTTCTGGAAGTTCCTTGTCAGCACACTGTTTCCAGCATTTTGAAATAATCTTCAGCAAGAATATTAGAGATTTGTTAGATTCTGTCAATTTTGAAGTTCTCAGGGCCTCCATAATGAAAATGTAAAACATGAATCAGATATAATGGAAGTAAATGCCTCTCAGAGGCATTGCTCCTTCTAAAAGGTCTGTTTAGCACAGCAAGATCTGCTGTCCCCAATCCCCTATCTAATATTGGCAGCATTAAAGGGCTGACTAATTGAATGCATGTATGAGGATGGATGGACAGATGGATGGAAAATGCTTCACTTGATGGGAACAGGAACTCATCAAGCAGGAGCTCACCACATGGTGACCCATTGCTTTTGCTTTTGGATACTTCAGAGATACACGGACATGGGCCCAATGAGAAAGGTGGCTCACACTCTTCCTCGGGTTGGAGAGGGGAGCATTTTTAGGGAGATGGATCTCCTTGAAAGATGAGAGAAGTGGAAGTGGAATGAACAGCATGTGAATCATTCCCTGCAGAATCTTGGAGGGCTTTCCATGGCTAACATACTTGACATGCAGGAGGACTGAGTGTCCTTGCAGGAACTGGAACTGCTCCTTCATCAGCCTGGGCAGACAGAAAAGACCCATGAGTGTTTTCTAGACTATTACACAAGACAAGGATAGGGCTTTGCCGTGCTGCGATCCTGGAGAAGACCCTTGAGTCTAAAATCTTCCTGGATCACATTTGGAATAACATTCCACATTCTCCACTGCTCTCTACAAAGGGGATCATGTTGAGCTTCCCACAGAAGCACTCCTGGACCTCAGGCGCTGGTCCAGTGCTTTGGATAGTCCTATTAATCCATCAGAATTAGCATACAAAAACATTTAAAATGTTAGCATAATTGAAAGACACTTGACCTTCCTGCCTGATGCTATCAATGAGAATTATTTTTCTCTGCAACACGCATTTTAGGATGGACTTTAAAGGAAGGAAGTGTGTGTGTGTCTGTGAATGGCAGACTGGAAATAAATTAGGAGAACCAGAGAGAGAGCAAGGAAAACATACAGAAAGAAGAGCAGACGGACAGAGCACTGAAAGCACATTTGTATACTCCCTTAAAAGTAAATTGATCACTGCAATCCCAGAGGTGCGTGGTTCAAATCCACTAGATGCTCTGCTGGAGGAGGGACAATCTCCTCCTGTACCAGTCAGATCTGATTGACAGTACATGTACTCCTCCCCCCCAAAAATTAAAAAAAATAAATTGCTGTTGGCTGCCACTGCTTCAATTCTGGCTCCAAATGACTTTAGGTCCAGCACAATGACAGGTCGACCAATCCTGTGTTATCATGGTGGAAGGCCGTCATTTACACCACTGTGTCCTTCCATCTCACCAAGGGTCTCATGATGCCGTGGTAAGCATCTGAGGCAGAATGAGCTGCATAGCAAATCAGTGAGAGTTCCCTGAGAAAATGAATGAAAACCTCTGATACCGTCACAAAATGGTCTTTGTCAATAATCTTACTGCCACAGTCAAAGATGAAGTAAAAACTGAGGTACTTGTGAGTGACACTGGCCACACACTGTGGGACCAGGCATCTGTGAGGATATCAAGAACTTTCACCATGTGCACGGAAATCAAAATCGTAAATAGAGTGCCTTAGAAGTTGGGCATCATCTGAGATGGTAGCATACGCTGGGGCAGAGCACTAGGCCAGGGGACTTTCTGGCAATGGGCAAAGGAGCCATGGGCAAGAAACCTGGGCTTTGAGCAAGGCTTAGAGTTAAAAATCAAATTTGTGGGCTAAAATTCTGCCCTACAGTGACCTTGAGTTGGTCAGGGTGGCACTGCGCTCCCTCGGGTTTTCAAGAACTGATTTTTCCAAAGTTTCCAAGCCTCGTTTCTAAGCTGCTTCTCGCTAGACTCAAACCACCAACCTTTGAATTAGCAGTACCTGCATTATCCATTTGCACAGCCCCATTTGCTCTGATAGTCACCACAGGGAGGAAATGGAAATTCCCACTGAGGGCGGGCCAGGCCGGCAGTGTTCCAAGGAGTCACGCAGGCAGGGCCCTGGATCCGTGGAAGATCATTAAAAGTGTGATGTGGGGCTGCATTTGTGGGCTCCTCGGACAGGTGGGTGGAGTGTTTGTTACTGGACGGCCCAGCTGGGGCAGGGGCAGCCAAGGTAAATGCAGGGTGGAGAGACAGCATCAGTCCAGACCCCTCTCGCCCGAGCACCTGGCCTTTTCCCATCTTCCTCGTGGCATATCCTGGCTCCCAAGTTAAGCGGAACCTTTCTCCTCGCCTGTTGCCTTTTGTTCTCTTGGCGGAAAATTTGAAAGCCCGGTGATATTGGATTTCTTTTCGGGCGCGTTGATAAGGCAGAGGAAACATCTGGGGCTTGAGACAAAATGTGTGAAAGCTGGGGGGGGGG
>NW_006399951.1:364444-471933 GCF_000299155.1 Elephantulus edwardii | reverse complement strand
TCCCTCCTCCTCTTCCTCCTCCTCCTCCTTTTCCTCCTCCTCCTCTTCCTCCTCCTTTTCCTCCTCCTCCTTCTCCCCCTCCCTGGGCCCTGGATTCTGACAGTCTCTACCAAGACCACAGCAGCCAAGCTGTGTACCAGGCTGGGTGGTGGGCAGGTGCTGCCAACTGCATAAGGGAAGTGGCCTGCGTGGAAATAGCCACGGCGTGCGCTCTAAGTGGGCCATTGATTGTTTGATGTGTTAGAAGTTTCATCAAACCTCTGGGCATATTTATACAATTAGAGCAACGAGCACAAGAAAACAGCACAGTGACAAATTGGGCTGGTGCGCTCTGATTAACTTGTTAAGCTAAATAAATTGTGTAGGAAACGTGCCTCGTTTGAATTTATGAAACTGCTTCTCGTCAAGATAGATGGCCGCTGGGCCAGTTGAGGGGTGGACACCTGGGATTGGTTCTGGCTGGAATCAGATGCAAGGCCCAGAAGGAAAGAGAAATCACCCCCTACACCCCGAAACCCCCCCTTTCATAGTGGCAAAGTTTCTTGTGAGTTGTCACTGATTGGACCCATACTTTTGGCAGCCTTATGTCTAAGAGAAGGCAAGGTGCCCAGTTCTAGGCCATCCTCATGAGCCTAGGTATGTTTGAGGTCACTGGTAGCGCCTGTACACTTTGAATGTCTCCAAACCTAGAGGCTCGCCTTTCTGCACTCTTCTGATCTCTCTCGTGATCCATTTGTCTTTCTCTGAGTAATTTTGACACTAAAGTGTCAGGCCTTTCTTCCTAGTCTGACTTAGACGAACTACCTTGAGTGACCCTGCTGTGGTTGGAGGTAGCTCCAGCATCTCGGCGACACTGAAGCACCACACCGTGACAGGTGGGTGCAGGAGTGGCCAGCACTGCTACCTGTCCTGTTGACTTGTCTCAATAGTGTCACCTTCTGTTGACAACTCAGACAGTAAGATGTCTCTTCGCTTTGTGTTCTCCAATTTCTTGGTATTTAGGACAAAAAGGACTGGCTGAAAAATAGAAAAAAGCCATGGGGATTTTGATTTTTGCGTTACAATTCTATAGACGCAGCCTGTGTCTGTGCCTTTAGCCTTTGGAGGGCTCTGGAGGGTGGGCTCTGTGCCCGGCAGTGTTGATTTTGGTCCAGTCCACACATACAGGAGCTAATGTTTATCGGGCACTTGTTCTGTGTGCTCAGAACTTGTAGACCAATTACCTTCTTAAATCCTCCCAATGGCTCTGTGACAAGGGTGCTGTGATTGTTCCCATTTCCCAGATGAATAAGAGAAGGGTTCAGGAATGAGTGGGTGAAGAATACTAGAAAGCTCATACACGGCGAAGTTTGAACCGAGCTGAGCTGGGCCTAGAGTCCACTGGTGCAAGCCCGCTCTATGCTGCCCCCAGCTCTTCAAAGAGGCTCCCAGTTCCCACACAGTTTGAGATAACCTCTCGAAGTCCCAAAGAAATTTGGCTTTCCATCTATCCAGCTTATATGTGACTTCATAATCTTTTAAAATTTATTTTTTTTTTTAGATTCAGGGACTGCCCCAATGATTAACAAATCACTTGATGCCTTGACCATCCTAATGCTAAAGGGCAGATTATATTTGTCACATGTCAGTTCAACCAATGTTACTACTGAGTCGATTCTGACCTGTGACAAGCCCCTGTGTGACAGAGTGACTCTGCTCTGTAAGGCTTCCTTGTCTGGGATCACTGTGGAAATCGACCGGCAGGCTGAACTGCTGCAGTGGATTTGAACGCTCAACCGTTCGGGTTAGCAGCTGTCACAGACCATCACGCCACCCAGCGATATCTACAAATAAAAGAAACAGCGAATCTCTTGCCTCTTCTCTGCATCTGGACCTGTGTCAGTTAATTGAGTATATCAACTCTGAAAGTAGAAGTACTGAAAAAATAAAACAAAAACATTTTCCTGATGAGGGATCTAAGGCATTAGGAGGTTAAATAAGTGCTAAAAATCACCCTGTTGGTTTGTTTAGACTGAGGCAGTTATGATCAGTGTAGTGGAACCCTAAGGATTGTTCCTGGCCTTTATCCCACACACAGTGGGGACCTGCCCTTGTGGAAAGTTTGTGGAGGCAGAAATCTTCTAGGAACACAGGGTCATGTGATCTGGGACACTGGGGTCAGGGAGGCATGCGACACTGTGTTTTCACTGGGGCCGGGACTCTGCTGTGGTGACCTGGCGGTTTCTGAGGATGTGCTAGGCTGGTTCTGGGGCCACAGACTATGAATCTGCTTCCAGGGTAGCATGAACAGAAAACGTCAGATCATCTCCTTGTGAAACTCTAGGCTTACGGCAGCCCAGATCAGGGCACATGTAAAACGTTGACTTGGGGTGGAAGTGGGGCTCCATTTTTCATCTGACCGACTTATGGAAGAAAAGATAGAAGCTTGTCAATTATCTAAGGAATCTAGGGAACCCTGAGATTAGGAACATTTAGTGTGGATATCCCCAATGCTGTACTGTAGATAGAACTATTAGAATATTCCAAATGGTTTTCCTAGGCCATTATCCCTGACTTGGCCACATGTCTATACAAAAACATGCACATAAGATGGGTTAGTTGATCCACAAGAGAGATGGCTAGTTTTGCCACTGCACAAGGTTTAAATTGAGCAGGTTCAACAGTTGAAATTTTTTTTTTTTTTTCTTATGCGTGTACCATCAAATTGGATCTGACTGGTACAGGAGGCGACTGTTCCTCCTTCTTCAGGAGAGCATCTGGTGGATTTGAACCGTGCACTTCTGGGATTGCAGTGCAGTTTCCTGCCACTAGGCCACCAGAGCTCTCCCAACAGTTGAAATTTTGAGAATCTCACTACCAGCAAGAAAGAAGAAGCAGAGAATGCAGTGTACATCATTTGGGGCCAGAGATTCTTGTGCCACTCAGACTCTGGCCTGTAAGAGAGTACCAGTAGCCACAGCCAAGAACCCATGAGAGACAGAACAGACCCAAGACTGTTCCCTCTGGAGTCTTAGCCAGGGACCTTTACCCAGGCTTGCTGAAGAACTAGGCTGAAAACGCCTTACTTGTTAGGACTGAACCATAACCTAATGCCACAAGTCACTTTAGAAGCTATCCTGACTGACAAAGTTGTATTTTGTTGGCAACTGAGTTGTAACCTGTTAGCTGTCCTAATAAACCCCATAGTATTAAGCATGGTTCTGTGAAGTCTGTGTAGCTGTTGCAATGCATTTTTGACCCAGCAGGACAGTAGATTTAGCAGTTGAGATTAGCAGAAACACAGAGGTGAGAATATGGGCTATGACTGACCTCAGGGGGCTTGGTTTTGTGTTCTGGATGCTGTTGATGGGGACAGTTCCCCTTTATGGAGTTAGTATAGGTCAGACTCAGCCATACTCACAATACTCTTTTTCTTATTTCACTCCCACAGAGGAGTTTGGATTTGAACCACCTGCCTTTGGGTTGGCAGTGCAACTCCTTACCCACTAGACCACCAGTCGCTATTATAATTTGATGGCACTCAGTTGATTGTGACTCATAACAACCCTATTAAAGACTATGGCTTGGATGAGGTGCAAGTCTTTAAACTGATCTTGCTATTAGTTAGAGCTTTGGAGAGGTCCTTGACTGCAGGTTTCCCAATGCAGCACAACTTTTCATTTTTTGACTACTGTTGCTACACATACAGATTGTTGATCTGAGTAGAATGAAATCATTGACAGCTTCAATATTTTCTACACCCATCATGATGTTGCCTTTTGGTCCAGTGGTGATTTTTATCTTCTTGTTTTGAGTTATAATCCATATTGAAAGCTGAAGTCTTTCTTCTCCTACAGTAAGTGCTTCAAGTCTTCTTCACTTTCTGCAAACAAGGTTATGCCATCCCTCTGCATAATGCAGGTTGTTGATGAGGCTTCCTCCAATCCTGATGTCACATCCTTCTTCACAGAAGTCACCAGATCTGACGTGAAGATTTGTAGTCTTGGAAATTTGGTGTTGGGTCATCATGTTGTTAGGTATTATTGAGTTGAGCACAGTTCATAGTGAATCTATGAATAGTTGATCTCAACCCTGTCCGATTCTTTGCCATCTTCATTTCTGACACACTAGAGCCCATTGCTGAAATCGCTGTGCCAATCCATCACATTGAGGGTCTTCCTCTCCTTTGCTGACCCTTCATCCTACCAAGCTCATGGTATCATTTTCCAAGGCATAACCTCATCTAGCTACATTCCCAAAGTATAAAAGATGAAGCTTTGCCATCTTTGTCTTCAAGCATCACCCTGGTTTGACTTTCTCCAAGACATATCTGTTTGTTATTTTGGAAATCTATGGGATTTTCAATACTCTTCTCCAGCACAACTCAGAGTTATCACGCGTAGGAATCAGTTAAATAGGTTTGGCTTTGGTTATATGCTACTAATATGCCCTCTGCCCTATGGGGCAATTCTGTCTACTCTGCCCTATGGGATTGCTTTGAGTCCTAATCATCAGACAGGGTCTCTGACTAAATGACCCCTCCTCACCAGGCCCTACTGCACCTCTCTAATCAGAACTGCCTGCTTCCTGCTAATCTTGATCTCGGACCTTGATAGAACTATAGAGACTTCCCTCCTTTATGTGTTTGTATTTTGTCTGCCTCTACAGCCAAAGTTGGTCAGGGACTGCGAGTCCCTATTCCCTCCTGCACCCCGGAACTTAACAGGGTATCTGGAACAAGCAGACACACAAATGAATGTTCCCTGAATGAATAAATGACCTTCATGGTTTCTTGGCAGGCCCTTGAGTTTGTTAGCATGAATACAGCTGGTCTCCCTAACTTATTTTAACCAACAAACACTTCACCACTGTTTAAATTCTCATTTTTGGATCCTAGGCGCTTCCAGGATGCGAAACTGTGCAATACTCAGTCACACATTCACTCATTCAATAAATATTTATTTATTTGGCACTTATTATGTGTGAGGCAGTCCACTGATGATTCCTAATTGGGCTATTTTTTCCCTTGTTGAATTTCAGTGGAAGGGAAAAGAAAAATAAAAAAGCAACTGCAGCATTTTCCCCCCCAAGGCAAAACAAGCCATATAGCAACCACAAGACCACAAACAACAAAACAATCTTTCATGAGGCTAATTAGTCATAAGCCTTAGGAAAAAAAAAGAAATAAAAAAAAATTGCCGATTCTAGAGCAGTCTTTGAAGGCTTTTTTGAAACAGAATAGTAAGCAGGACACTCCAGTCTTTTAAGAAAGAGCACTCCACGGAAAACAGGGCGCTCCAGAGTTGCTTACTCCCTCTCACTCTCTGCTTTGGCTGCGTTCTCTTCTGATAAGGAAATTTCAAGGATACTGATGGGCAAAGGAAGCACATTCAATACACACACAGATTCTTTCAACACACTTCATGATACCCAACCACTCTCATAATCACAAGTGTTGCTTTCTGTTTAAAACCCAGGAGGGGAGCTGACATCTTTTATCAAAAAGACAGACAATTCTTATCCCCTGACAATTCCAGATTACGGATCCCAGGAGGCTCCCCTTACACTGGTATTTTATCACTGCAATCAGAGCGACTGCTGTTTATTTTCTGAACCTCCACGTAGTTTTCAAGGTGTTGCCAGCAGGGCCCAGGCTGGTAGTGACACATGTTATTGTCACATTGCTAGATCTGAGAGAAAACACCAGATAAATAAATATCAGTGTTTCCTTGGATCTCTTTTCGCTATCGTGGGCACCGGAGGCACTGGCATTTGTTAATGTGTATATCTTCTCTGTGTGGCGGGCGAGGGGCGTCTCTTCATGTCATGGAGCTCAGGCAATGGGAGGTGGGCAGCTGGAAAACTGGCGGGGGCTGGGACCTGTGCTTTCTGACCCGCGTCCCAGTGGGGTGAGGGCAAAAGGTAGAGGTGACCACTGGAGAAGAAGCCTCGGGGAGGCAGGGACAGGCCGTAGGCTGCCCTTTCTCATGACAGGTCCCCTTGGCAATGTGGCAGAGAGAGTCCTGGTACATGGTCAGAAGAGGTGGGCTGGGGTCCCAGCTGGCAAAATTGCTCAACTCCTTGACTTTGCTTCTCCATCCGTAGACAGAGAAATGGGATTTCCCTCCCATCACAAGACGTTGACTGACTCTTTATGAGGGAAGACCCACATCTGATGGTCCCTCCCTTCACCCCTACTCTTTACTCTGTTCTTGGCTGGTCCATAGTATTCATTTTCTCTCCCTCGCCCTCTCCCTCTCCCTCTCCCCCTCCCCTCTCCTCTCCTTTAGACTAGAGGTGGCCAAGTAACCCCTTTGAACCTACTCTCTACCCCACATGGATGAGGGTGGGCGGTATACACCCGAGCGACATTGGGTAACACTGAATTACAGTCATTGCTCCTTCAGGATAGTTTGTCTCAGTTTTTAATACCCTTCTTCTGATGTCTGCTCAGGAATCCTGGTGACACAGTGCTTAAGCGCTTGGGTGCTCCCTGAAGGTTGGCGGCTAGAATCTCTCAGCTACTCGGCAGGCCTAAAGACCTAGAGAACCACTTTCGTAAAATAATGTAAAAGCCTAGGGGCAGCTCTGCTCTGTCTCATAGGCAGGGTACAAGTGGCCAGTGAGGGAGCCGTGAACGCACCCATGTGGAAGTATGAACCTCTTCCTCACTCTGATTCCTCTCACTGTAGATTAGTAAAGACACACAAAAAAGCCAGGCTTCCTTCACTTACAGAGCACTCCATCCTGGTCAGGGACCGTTCACTTTGGAAGGACCTTTGATTCTATAGGAAGGTGCGGTGGGGTTGGCAGAGAGAGAGAGAGAGATGCCAATTGTCCCTAAAAGAGGATCTTTGATGTGGTAGAGAATGATGTAACTGTTCCCTAGAGATTAGTAAATAAGCACAACTAAATCATGCTTTCTTTCCTTGTTGGGTAATCTGATCATATTCATGGGGTCACTGTGCAGTGAGATCTGCCACTCTGGTAACTTAGTGATAAGGAGATGTGCTGTCAATGCGAAGGTAGATGGTTCAAATCCATCAGCTGCTCCATGGAAGAAAGATGGGCAATCTCCTCCCATGTGACTTACTGCCTCTGAAAACCCACTGAGGGATCAGCCATGGGCCAGTCAGTCTGTACTTCCTCAATGGTACACAGTAACAACAACACTGTGCATGCTTTGTATTGTTTTAAAGCCCTGGCTTGTGTCCTTTTAACATGAGAGAGGACAGAGTGGCAGTGCTAACCTGAAGCCCAAGGCTTTCAGTTGTCGCCTCAGGATTTCAGACCACGCCATCTGTATGCACAGATCACTATCATTACGTCGACTTAGACTTTCCTCACTGTTTTATCACTCTTGCGCCTTCTATTCATGACGACGCTTATTGTCTTACAAGTCAACTTTGAGTCATGGCCTCACATGTCACAGAATGTAGCCGTTCTCTGGACTTTTCTCCAATGTCCTCTTTTCCCAAAGCAGATGGCCAGGTCTTGCTTCTGTCTTGTCACTGGCTGGATTCGAACCAGGCTGCTTTTTGGTCACTGGCTGAGTGAAAGCCATTTGCACCAGCCAGGAATCTAATGACAAGACACAGTGCCTCTCAATTATAGAACCAATGTGTGGTGTTCTTTTACTACAAATTTAGTTTGGTTAAAAAAAAAAGATTATAGTTTAAACCACACATTTTCCACATGACTCAGCAGTTCCACGCCTAGCTGTTTACACAAGAGAAGTGAAAGCATGTGTTTGTTCAGAGACTTAATACGTGAATAGCCATAGCGGTTTCATTTGTAATAACCTAAAGTTGGAATAGGGCCAAAAGTCTATCGGCAGGTGAACAGGTAAAGAGCGGGTGTGTATCCTTACAGAATAGTGCTCATCAGTAATCAAAGAAACAAGATATGAATACACACAAAGTGAGAGAATCTCTAACGCATTACATTAAGGGAGAAAAATCGCTTAAGATTGTAGACACAGAAGACAGGAGACTTTATGGCACCATTGCTATGACATGCTGAAAAACCCAAGTGACGGGTCACCAGAGGGCAGGGCAAGGATAACGAGGTGACGTCGAGGGATTGTGAGGGCACCTTTTGAGGGTCATGAAAATGATCCCCATCTGAACATCCTGATGGTGACCTGGGTACATAAAGTTGTCAAAATGCATATAGGTGCATATTGAAAATAGTTGTGTCTTGCTGCATTGTCAATATGATATGAAAAGGGGCAGCTTTCCAAGCTGAGGTCCAAGAACACAGCATCTAGAGGGCCACCATCCTGCAGGGAAATCTGTTGGTTCATTCTGTTCTTCTGGATCGCCATCAGAATATTCCATAGCAGCCTGTCAATACCTTAAATCGCTCGTGACTTTAACGCTATTAACCTTTTTATTGGTGGGTGCTGTGTTTCATATCTTGGTTAAGACACAGAGAAAGCCTTTTCTCTCGACCCAGTTCTACTTATGATCTAATTGGTTTTGATTCCTAATGACTCCAAGTGACTCAGAAGAGAACTATACTCCCTAGAGTTTTCAGAAATGAATTTTTTCAGAATAGATTGCCAGAACTTTCTGAGAGACTCAAACTTTCAACTTTCTGGTTAACAACTGAAAGAGATAAGAAATTCCATGTGACTCAGCTATTCTACACGAAGGAATATACCCTGAGCAAAAAGGTCATTACAAAGGCAGAGAAGAAAGACCAAAATGTATGCCAGAAGAGACTCTGAAAATCACACCAGCACATCAAGAAGTCCAAACAAAAGGTAGAGATGCCCAAGAAAGAGAGATGAATAGAAGATGTCAGAGGGCAGCTTGAGAACTCAAAGCAAAGGCTTATAATAGAATGTGCGAAGAGCTGGAGCTGGAGAATAAAAAGGGAAGAACTTACTCAGAATTTCTCAAGCTGAAGGAGCAAAAAACAAATGCAAGTCTCAAGTTGCAGTACTGAAGGATGCTGTGGAAAAAAGCTTGAATGATCCAAGAAGCATCAAAAGAAGATGGAGAATACACTGTACATAAGTGATCCTTTGAAACACAATGTGAGTGTAGGAATGTGTGAAATGCAGTGTACATGAATGATGAACAATGTATAAGAATTTTGTGTGCAAACCAATAATATGAAAGTAAATTGGGAAGGGGGGAAAAGATGGAGAGAATACATATACTGTACCCAAATGATTTTGTTGGCACTGTACTTGTTCAGGAAGTAGCATATGACAAAGAGCCAATGGTGATGAGGGAAGAAGTCTAAGCTGCATTGAAGGTATTGACAAAAAATAAGGTTCCAGGAATCAATGGGATGCCAACTGACATGTGTCAACAAACAGATGCAGCCCTAAATGTGTTCACTAGCCTATGCCAGGAAATTTGGAAGACAGCTGCCTGACCAACTAACTGGAAGAAGATTCATAATTTGTTCCCATTCCCAATGAAGGTAGCCTAACAGAATAGGAAAATAATAAAACATTATCGTTAATATCTCATGCAAGCACAATATTGTTGAAGATTATTTAAAAATGGCTAGAACAGCACATTGACAGAGAACTTCCAGAAGTTCAAGCTGGGTTTAAAAATGGCCCTGGCACTGGGGATATTATTGTGGATATCAGATAGATCTTGACTGAAAGCAGAGAATACCAGAATATCTATCTGTGTTCTAATGATCATGAAAGCATTTGTGTGAATCATAGCACACTATGACTAGTATTGAGGAGAATCCGAATTTCAGAACATTTAATTGTGCTTGTGTGAAACCTGTACCTTGACCAGGAAGCTGTTGTACAGAAGTTTCTGTACAGAACAAGGGAACACTGCATGGCTTAACATCAAGACAGCTACATGTCAGAGTTGTAGTCTCTCTCCATACCTTTTCAATTTGTGTGCTGTGTGAATCATTCAAGACACCAGACTTATTTAAGAAGGATGTTATATCAGGATTGGAGGAAGATTCATCAACAACCTTCATTATGAAGTTGACATAACACAACCTTGTTTGCAGAAAGTGAGGGAGACTTGAAGCACTTGTTGCAGAAGATCAAAGACTACAGTCTGCAATATGAATTACTTCTCAACTTCAAGAAAACAAAGATCTTCACCACTGGGCCAATAGGCAACATCATGATATATCATGAAAGGATTGAAGTTCTCAATGACTTCATCTTGCTTGGATCCACTATCAATACCAGCAGTCAAGGAATCAGAAGAGGTATTGTCCAGAGACGTCTCCTATCAGGAACCTCTCTAAAGTATTGAAGTACAATCATGTCAGCTTAGAGACCAAGGTGTATCTTACTCAAGCCATAATCTTTTCAATCACCTGCTGTGCATCTGAAAGCTGGACAATGAATACAACAAGGATCAATGCCTTTGAGTTGCCTTAGAGACAAGGATGGTGAAGCTTTGTCTCACATGCTTTGAGCATGTTGTTAGGAGAGGCTATTCCTTGGAAAAGGACATTATGCTTAGAAAGTGAAGGGCCAGTTAGGAGAGGAAGCCTCTCAATGAGACGAATTGACCCAGAGGCTACTGCAGTGGGATTAAGTATACTAGAGATGATGAGGCTGGAGCAGGATAGGCTATGGTTTAGTTCATAGGATTGCTCTGAGTTGTACTCTACTCGACACCACTTAGCAATAGCAACTTGAAAACCAGAGCTGAACCTTGCCCTGTCTTGCTCCATCCTCACAATCTCTGATATGTTTAAGCCTATTTTTACAGTGCATCAATCCATCTGGCTAAGGGTCTTCCTCTCTTTCTTTGACTCTCTGACCTTTCCAGCATGATGGTTTGTTCCAGAGACTGACCTCTCCTGACAACATGTGGTGAACTTTTAACATCCTTGCTTCTGAGAGGAGCATCTTGGTTGCACTTCTTCCAAAATGTTCTTGTTTGTTCTTCTGACAGTTCATGGGATATTCAGTACCCTTTCAACACCACAATACACAAGTATCAGTTTTTCTTCTGTCATCCTTACTCATTGTCCAACACTCAGATGCATAGAAACAATTTGGAAAGACCAAGGGGTGGATCAGACACACCTCAGTCTTTAAACTGATATCATTGCTCTTTTGTATATTTGAAAGATCCTTCATATCATATTTCCCCAATGCAAGATGTCTTCTAATTTCTTAATGCTGGGTATTATTTGTGGATCCAAGTAAAATGAAATGGGTAGCAACTTCAATTTTTTTTCCTATCATGATGTTACTTATTGGTTCAATAGTGAGGATTTTTGTTTTTGTAAGTTGAGATGTAATCCACATTGAAGGCCTTTGGTCTTATGTGGCAAGCATTTCAAGTCATCTTCATTTACAGCAAGCTAAGTTGTGTCATCTACATAAGGTAGATTGTTGATGAATCTCCCTGCAATCCTGATGCCACATTCTTCTTCAGCGTCTCGTACGATTTGCTCAGCACACAGATGAAATAGGTATGGAGAAAGGATACAACCCTGATACACACCTTTCCTTAATTGAAACTGCATTGTCCCTTTGTTCTGATTAGACAACAGCTTCTTGGTCTATGTATAGGTTTCGCACGAGCACAATTAAATATTCTGGGACTCCCAGTCTTCTCAACATTAGCCATAATTGGTTATGATCCACTCGGTCAAATAAATACCTTTGCATCATCAATAAGAAAAAAAAGAATATGTTTCTAGGGTTTGTATACTTAATGTCATTTGCGGTCTTCCTTTCTGTCCGTTGATTTGTTTGGTTTTTCTTTGGCCAATTCCACTCTTGTTTTGATTACTTTCTCTAAGATAGCGTCCACTATTAAAGCAGGCTCGGTTCAGGCTTCTTATCCACTTTCCTACAGGGTGTTCTATGGTCAACATAAAGTTCCTTCAGGAAAAAAAAAAGTTCCTTCCCCTCTCCCTTCCCCACAGGAGCCAAGTGTGCAGGATTATGTAGGTGTAGAGATGGAAGCCACAAGTTGTGCCTGTCAGATGGCTATTTGGGGGCGATGTCTGTTCTGCCCCAGAAGAGTTTGCAAGTGAGCTCCAGTATGCTGAGACAGTTTGCATTTCTCAGTCTGCAGTGGAATCTTGCCATAACCCAGCTGATTGTAAACCAGAACTCAAGATAAAGCAAGTTAATTTTGGTTCCTCTCCAAGGACATTTGGTACTGACATGCAAAACAGAATCCTTTCGAAGTTTGTTTCAACAGGGCCCCCTGGAGACAATCTATCTCTTCAATGTACAGGACAGCAAGTAATAAATGCTGGAGAGGATGTGGCGAGATAGGAACTTCTATACATTGTTGGTGGGATTGTAAAATGGTACAACCACTCTGGAAGGCAGTTTGGTGTTTCCTCAGAAAGCTGAACATAGAAATTCCATATGACCCAGCTATTCCACTGCTTGGAATATACCCTGAGAAAATGAGAACTAAGGCACAAGCGGAGACTTGTATGCCAATGTTCATAGCAGCGTTTTATTTACCGTCACAAGAACATGGAAACAGCCCAAATGTCCAACCACAATTGAATATTGAGAAATTATGGTACATTCATATGATGGAATACTACGCAGCATGCAGGAGTAATGATTTTGTAAATCACTACCTAACTTGGGAGAGACTGGAGAGCATTATGCTGAGTGAACTAACTCAATCCCATAAGGACAAATACTGTATAAGATTATTACTGTAGACATAGATAACTAGTAATACTTGTATGAGGATCTAAGGGAAAGGGAGGGTGGGAGCAGAGAGGTGAGGATGGGTGGGGGGATGGTAATCACAGATCCATACAATTTGATGGGTGGATGGGGGGATGGTTTAAGGAATTGGGAAAGATTCCTTGTGAAAAACAATGCATACAAACTTTGTAAGTAAAACAGTATAAAAGAAATAATAATAATAATAATAAAATGTTTTAAAAAGTGCCTTGTCAGTCATAGACTAAAAATACTGAAGTGTCAAGAAAAGAAGTGGTACTGGGGCTACCTGTCTGAGTTTTAGCCATGCCACTGAGGGGGCCCATCAGGACAGGGCTAGTAAGCAAATGCTCGGGCTACTCCATTGCCAGAACTATACCAGGCGACTGGACGGCACATAACAACAAGAACAACAACAACAGTAACAACAAAACAACAATGTGCAAGGCTGTCCCAAGCCCTCAGTTCTGTCTTCCGTGGGAACTGGGGACGTCTGGCTGTTTTCTCAGGGTCAGAGATGTGGACAGGAGTGAAAAGGGATTGAATCTATGTCTTGCCATCCAAAGCCAGTGAAGCCAGGCTGTGCCTGTCAGCTAGCTCCTTTGAGGTTTCTGGTAAGACAGGAAAGGATAAAGCTGGCTAAGTTGGAGCAGAGATAAGCAAGACAGCTACTGGGAAACAATGGTATCCTCTTCCCGAAGCCCTCTGCACCTCCAGCTAGGATGCCCTGTGGGGAGCCTGACTGCCTTGAAAAGAGCCTCTGAACACAGTAGGTCTTTTGAGCAAGTAGCATGCAGAGAAGCCTACTATTGTTGGCAAGGCAGGTCACTTAGGGAGTCAGCGGGAGGATCCACTCATGAAATCAGCCAGTGAATTCAGTGTTTCCCGCGTGGTCTTCATTTACTCTTCCTTGGTTTCCCACACATGCACTTTTTTCTCTGCATTGATCTTTACTTACATGATATTGTGAGTCGCCATGAAGTCTCTTCCAACTCAAGAACCCATGGACAGCAGAAAGAAATGCTGTCCAGTCCAGTCTCTGGCCTTCTTCATGAGCGCAAGCCCATTGTTGGAGCTGTTGTGTATTGTGAGAGCCTTCCAGACTAGGGAGCTCATCAGACAGTAGATTTTTAACATTATTCTGTTGTATCTATGGAGTTTTCATCCATATCTAGTTGTACTGTTAACCCAAAGGCTGCTAATCTCTGGTGGTTGAAATCTACCAGTAGGAACTCTGGAAATTAAAAATGGCAGACCTTTCCCATTCAGCTTTCCAGCTGCAGAGAGCCAGTGGAGGGCCAGTATGAGTTGGAACTCACTCAAGGGCAGTGAGAAGAAATGTGCCAGATCTTTCTTCCTCATTCCTCGTATACAGGAACTCGGCTGAAACCTGTCTACCAAAGATGACCTTGATGACCTGAAATACTGGTGGCAAGGCATCCAGCATTGCAGTCACAGGCAAGCCACAGCAGTGTGACAAATTGAAAGATATGTGAATTTATATGTATGTGTGTCTACATAAATGTGTGCCTTTATATTTTAAATACACACACAATGCATACATATATATATACACACACACATTTATGAATGTACACATATATGTGAATCAAATTTTTTTTTTGGTTGTTGCTTTGTGCTGTTGAATTGGATCCGACTGGCATGGGAGGAGATTGTGTCACCTTCTCTAGCACAGTATCTGATGGATTTGAACTGGTGAAGAATTTTTAAATCAGTATTTGCAATTATTGGTGGGTTCTGGTGGCCTAGTGGCAAGAAGCTGCATTGCAATCCCAGAGGTGCATGGTTCAAATCCACCAGATGCTCTGCTGGAGGAGGGACAATCTCCTCCTGTACCAGTCAGATCTGATTTGATGGTACACACACACCCAGACCTCGGCCCCCCATACAAATTTAATTTTTATTAAGTCTAATACCTGTGCTTCATTGATTATGCAAAGGCGTTTGACTGTGTGAATCATAACAAACTGTGGCTGACTCTGAGAAGAATGGGAATACCAGAATACTTGATCATGCTAATGCGAAACTTGGATCAAGAGGCAGTTGTCAGAACAGAGCAAGGAAACACTGCATGGTTCAAAATTGGGAAGGGCATACGCCAGGGATGTGTCCTGTCTCCATACTTTTTCAACCTGTTTGCAGAACAGATCATCAGGGAGGCTGGACTCTATGAGGAGAAATGTGGCATCAGGATTGGTGGAAGATCCATAAATAATCTGCATTATGCAGATGACACAACCCTGCTTGCTGAAACTGAGGAGGACCTGAAGCGCTTGCTGCAGAGGGTCAAGGACTGCAGCCTTCAGTATGGATTGAGGCTCAATGTCAAGAAGACAAAGATTCTCACCATTGGACCAACTGGCAGCATCAGGATGGATGGTGAAGAGACTGAGATTGTTCACAGCTTTAATTTGCTTGGCTCCACAATCAGCACTCTTGGCACCAGCAGCCAGGAAATGAAAAGATGTATTGCCATGGGAAAGTCTGCTGTTAGGGACCTCTCTAAAGTACTCAAGAGCAATGGTGTGTCTCTGGAGACAAAGGTTAGTCTGGTACAGGCCATGGTCTTTGCAATCACTTGTTATGCATCAGAGAGTTGAACAATGACCGAGGAGGATAGAAGGAGAATTGATGCTTATGAGCTTGGGTGTTGGAGAAGAGTGCTGAAGGTGCATGGACTGCTAAGAGAACAAACAGATTCATTCTGGAGAGGGTTAAACCGGACTGCTCCTTGAAGGCAAGGATTCTGAGGCTTCGTCTGACATACTTTGGTCATGTTGTAAGGAGAAACCGGTCCTTAAAGAGGGACATCATGCTTGGGAGGGTGGAGGGCAGGTGCAGGAGGGCAAGGCCCTATGGGAGATGGATTGATTCAGTGACTGGGGCAATCGGGATGAGTGTGTTGGAGGCGATGAGATTGGCACAGGACAGAGTGGAGTTTAGAGCTGTTGTACATAGGGTCGCTATGAGTCGCAAGGGACTCGACAGCACATAACAACAACAACAACAATACCTGCTGCATAATAATAAAAACATATTACTCCAACAGCAAAGGTGGAAGAACTTCAAATAAATTAACCTAGTCAATAGAAACGCGTGGAAGTGGTGCTATACTATGCTATTATTCTCCATTTAACGTATAAAGAAACTGAGGCGCAGAGAGGCAAAGACATCGGCACAAAGTCACACAAGTTTAAATCCAGAAGTCTGACTCTACACCTCAAAACAGGCTGTCTCTCAAATTTCAGCTCAAACGTGAGCTAAGGATGCATTTCCCTTCAAAATCACAGATGAGAGGAAGGTGAACAATGCTCATCTAGGTGCATCACCTAGTGCTTCCGGTGAACACAGCTGGTGTCCACACCTGCTCATGCCCTGCTTACCACACATAATACGCGCTCCAGTCGTCACTGGAGCTGTGACAATTTCCTCACTCCAGATGTGTCACTATCATCCTGACACAAAGATGAAAGACCACCATCGTCCGGACACACGCTGGCCAACTTGGCCAGGCCATTTATGTAGAACTCTATCATCACCCAGGCCACGATGGGGATTTGGGGGAAGAGTGCTGGGTGGGAGGGGAGAAAAGCAGACCATTTGCAGGCCTCTTTGCTGTATAGAACATTGCAGAGGGAAGGGACCCATTGCTTATGATACAAAATTAGCAAATTTTGCCACTTTGCTGTTGTTCAGCTATACATCAAAGACACGACTTCTCTGTTTCACTTGACGAGCTCTTGATGGGTTCTCCATTGATTGGCGCGTGGCAAGCTCACAAGCAGGTCTCTAGCTGCCCGCCATGACTGGGCAGTGTGACCCATGAAACCATACACAATAATTTGTGCCCTTTCTGTCACTCTAATTGTGAGTTAGTTAGCTTCTCATTTGCAGAGACGTGATTACCTTGGGGCATCTACGATGAGAGCTGGGCAACTCCTGGGGCATCCCTGGGGCATGTTTTGGCCTCTTCTGTATGTACTGAGTTCCTTCAGCCCGTGTCAGAACGGAGTGTGAGAAATGACCTCCTCTTCTTCTGAAAGTGACTGGTCAGATGGACAAGGAACGAAGAGCTTTTCCTCCAGGTCTTGCCTTGTGACCATTCACCTGGCTGGTGGGTTGGGCATCTAGACGTGTGTTCTTGCAGGCCTGGACCCTTTGGGTTTTCAGGAACAGCAGCAGGGTTTGAACTCCAGGTCTACCCTCCGTGGCTCTGAGTTCAAACCCTGCTGCTTTTCCTTACGAGCTGTGTCAGCTGGACGTGTCATTTCAAATCACCAATTGATTCAAATCACTTTTCTCGTTGAAGTGGGATCAGCAGATCCTGCTTTGCAGCGTCATCAGAAGAAGAAATGGATGAAAAGCAGTTGGCCCAAGAAATGTTGGCCCATACTGCTGTGAAACTACTAGTCTGGGTGGGTGCCAGTCTGCTACTGTGTCTGCCTTCACTCAAAAATGCGTTAGTGTCTCCTCTGTGCCAGGCTCTGTGTGGCTGGATTTGATGGCCAGTCCTAGCCCTCCTGCATCATGTTCTTACTAACTTGGGATGGGATTCTGACTTTGGAGACCTTGGATATTAGAAAGCAGAATGCATAAAGTCTCCTCAAATAATCATAAAAGAGGCCGATTGCCAGAGCTTTCTTTCCAAGCACCCTTGCTAAGTTTCTATTGTCAACAATTGCTAACAATTGTTAGCAATGAAGTACAAGGCATCTGAGCCAACTCTTTTTCTTGGTGCTGTGCTGCTTGTTTTTATTTTGGGGTGCCATTTACTCAAGTCCAATTCACAGCAAGCCTACAGCATAGAACTATCCATACAATTTCCCAGACTAATCTTTCTGGAAAGCGTGACCCCAGAGAGAACTGGCTGGAGTAGAATTGACTCCAATTCACCCTAACCCCATAATGTAGAACAGGCCATACACTTTCCTAGGCTGTAATCTCTATGGAAGGAGCTCTCGGGAGGCACAGTGCATGATGCGTTGGGCTCCTAACTAAGCAAAGGCTGGCTGTTTGAACTCGCCAGACACTCTGAGGGAGAAGATAGCCAAGGGCTTACAGCATTGGGAATCCAGGCGAGGGCTGCCATGAATCATACTGACCCTACGGCGACAAGGTTTGTTTTCAGTCTTTACAGAAGAGGATCATTTGCTAGGTCGATTTCAACAGACAGCTTTGCATTTCAGCAGCTGAGAGCTTAGCCATCAAACCATCCACTGGGGCTCCTTTTCTACATTTTTAAAACACCTACTCTTCTAAGCATTAGAGCGAGGCCCACAAAGCCCTGTAAAAGTGAAGCAAATGCGCACGTGAACATGGCAGACAAAATTTGCAGACAAGCTGGGAAGTTCTTGCACCCCAACCACTCTCCCAGCCTAAAGAAAAATATGGACAAGGGAGGGGTGTTATGGGGCACCACGCTCATTCCTCATGCTCTTTCCAGCTCCCCTGTGCCCGTGAAATGCGCTCTTTAAAGTCCTCACTGTTGACTCTGAGTATTTACTTTAACCTCCAGTTGCTGAGTCAATATCATTTGCTTCTCTCTTTCTATCCCTTGGCTCAAAAAGCAAGCAGCTTTATGCAACCTACCTGACTGTCTTTGTTGTGAATCTTTGTATTTCCCCTACAGCAGGAACTGAAATTCAGAGGCCATGAAGCTCTAGTGGGGAGCCATTGTGTGGGCCCGTGCATTTAAGACTCTTCTCTGGCGCTAAGCTGTCAGTTGACCTCAGTGCTTGTTGGAAGCAAGCCCTGCTGTACTCGTTTGCATTTTTTTCTAAGTTCTCTTCTCTATCTATGTATGACCTTAGACTTGGCCCTGACTGACATGAGTGGGAAGAGGTCCCCCCCCCACCGCCCATGACTGTGGCCACCTGTGGAGCTCGGAACAGCCTGTAACTCTGGGAACCTACTTCTTATCTGTGCTTCCATCTCTGCTGTGATGAATCCCTTGACTACACCCTGCCTGCCACTGGGCACCCGGCATGGAGAAGGGTGCTTCCAGGCACTGGGCTGCAATCGGCAAACTGATTTGTTCTGTCCTATCTCTCATCAGCTGCCCTGGGCAGAGCAGAGCAATAATAACACCTACTCGTTTTGCAATTGCTGACATGATTGAGATAAGACCAAGGAGAGATGTGGAGCAATCCAGAACGTACAGCTGGACGCCGGGTGAGGTCATGCAACCCATTTTTCTTGTTGAACATGTTGTATTTCCATAAGTCGTCTTGCCAACCCTTCCATAATTAAGCATGCTAATAGCGTTCTCTGCTGCTGCACGCCCCTTTAAAAATAAAGCCCCATCATGAATAGTTCCCTGGGTGAGGAAGAGATCTCCACCCCTGCAAAGGCTTCACTCTGCACGGCAGGACTTTCCTGAATCTGTGTGGACCTCCAGCCTCTCCTAGAGTGAAGAGCCTGCTGTTTTCCTGCAAGTTCTTCTTCTTCCTGCCCAGACTCGTAGGCTCCACAAATTGGTTTGCACTTGCAATCCGTGGCCCCCACCCAGTGAAGGTTTTCAAAGCCTCCATCCATGTCTGTCCAGTTGGTCTATTGGTCCCCAGAGCCTTGCATTGTGCCTAGTACATAATAAAGATGCAATGAGTATTGAATGAATAAATGAATGAATGAATGCAGAGGAATGAATGCAGGTGGCTCCCTGCAAGGCCCAGTGGTCATTCAATAAGCTACTTTTCATCCTACTTGTGGTGGTCTCTTTCTGGTGCTGAAGGCTCTGTCGCCAGCTGTAAGTTGGAAAGAAGTGGATTGATTCACCCTTGAGGTGTAGGGGCAGCTGTTGTGGTGGGTGGAGGCCACAAGAGAACAAGGATTGGTCTGCTGCTGACATTTTCACAAAAGTCTATAGGGCATTGTGTATAGACTCTCTTAGTGGAATGACATCAGCCATTCTATGGAGTCACAGTGCTGGAGAAGAGGAAGTGGCCCAGCTGCATGTAGGCCAGGGACCGGGGAGAAACCCCTTTCTTGTTAGTAGGTGAACTTGAAGCTGTTATGACATAGTGAGCCTGTGAATAAGGGATCTGCATCTTGTCCAAGGCTGTGCCATTCTCCTGATCCCTGCCATGCTCAAGCCCCTCGTGATAGTCACTTGGCCAAACCATCTCATTGAAGGTCCTCATGGCTTTCACTGACCCTCTCCATTTCCCAGCATGATGCGTCTCTCCAGTGACTAGTTCCTCCTGAAAATATGCCCAAAGCAAATGAGAGACAGTTTCACCATCCCTACCTCTTACTCTGGTTGTACTTCCTTCAAGACAGATTTGTTTGTTTTGGGGGAGTCTGTGATCTATTTAACTCTTTGCCAACTTAACAATTCAAAGGCATCCATTCTTCTGTCATCCTTATTCATTGTTCCACTTTCAGATACACAGGAAACAATTGAAAATACCATTGCTTAATCAGGCTCACCCTAGTCTTTAAACTAACATCCTTGCTCTTTAACATTTTGGAGAGGTTCCTGTGAGGGTATTTCTCAAATTCAATGTCTTTTAATTTCTTGGCTGTTGCTAACATGACTGTTAATTTTTGGATCCAAGTAAATGAAATAGCAGATAATTTAAATCTTTTCTCCATTTATGATGATGTTGTCCATTGGGCCAGTGGTAAAAATTTGATTTTTCTTTATGTTGAATTATAAGTTATATTGAAGGCTGTGGTCTTTGATCTTCTACAGCAAGAGTTTCAAGTTCTGTTTATTTTAAGCAAGCAAAGTTGTGTCATGTACATAACATATACTGTTGGTAAGAGTTTCTCCAATCTTGATGCCACATTCTTCTTTATCTTGTTTGCACAGTATAAAAACTAAATAGGTGTGGAGAAATGATACAACCCTGATGCACACCTTTCCTGATTTCAAACCATGTGGTGTTCCTTTGCTCTTTTCAGACAATTGCTTCTTGATCTATGTAAAAGTTTCACATAAGCACAACTAAGTGTTCTGGGATCCATGTTCTTCTCAAAATCAGCCATAATTTATTATAATCTACACAGGCAATAAACATGTTTACACAAGCAAACATCTTCCTGGTATTCTGTTTTTGGCAAAGATCTACCTGCCATCAGCAATGATACTTTTTTGTTCCAGGACCTCTCTTGAATCCAACTTGAATTTCTGACTGTTCTCTATCAATGTGCTAGTCTAGCCGTTTTTATGTAATCTTCAGCAACATTATACTTGCATTCAATATTATTCAACAATTTCCTCATTCCTTTGGATAATCTTTCTTGGGAATGGGAACAAATATGGATCTTTCCTGGCAGTTAACCAGGTAGCTGTCTTCAAAATTTGTGGCAGAAATTGGGCAAGCCCATCCAAGGTTGTATCTATTTCCTGAAATACTTCAATCGGTATTCCAACAAATCTTGGGGCCTTATTTGTTTCCCAATGCCTCAGTGCAGCTTGGGCTTATTCTTTCAGTACTGTTGGGTTTTGATCAGAGGCTACCTCCTGAACTGTTCTAGTTCTTTTTGGTACAGTATACTCCTACCACCTTTTGATGCTTCCTGCATCATTCAAGATTTTGCCTGTGGATTACTTCAGTATTTCTTAAGTTCTTTCAACTTGAGAAATCTGAGTGTGTTTTCTTTTGGTATCTAACTCCAGTTCTTTGCACCTCTCATTATAATACTTTGTTTTCTCAAGCTACCTTTTGAATTCTTCTGTCCAGCCCTCTATTGTTATTATTGTTGTTGTTAGGTTCTATTGAGTCAAGCATCACTCATAGCAACTCTATGAACAACCCGTCTGAACACTGTCCTGCCCCATGCCGTTGTCACAATCTCTGACACACTCAAGTCCATTGCCTCAGCCACCTTGTCAACCCACCTGGTTAGAGGTCTTATTTTCTTTCATTGTCCCTGCACTTTCCCAAGCATGATGTCCCTCTCCAAGGAACCTTTCCTAGCAACATGCCCAAAATGTGTGAGATGGAACTTCATCATCTTTGCTTCCAAAGAGCACTTTGGCTACACTTTCTCCAAAACATATCTGTTTGTTCTTTTGGCAGTCCATGGGAGATCCTTAACTCTTCTCCAACATCACAGTTCAAAGACATCAAGTCTTCTGTCATTCTTATTAATTGTCCAGCTTTCAGGAAGTTATTTAAAAGACCATGGCCTGAATCAGGAACACTTTAGTATGGTAGAGAAAACAGTGCAACAATGAATGAATGAAACCCCAAAATCTCTGTAAATGTTCACTAAAACTAATAATGTTTAATAGTAATTAAAAAAAGGAACACCTTAGTATTCAAACTTTCATTGTTACTCCTCAGTAATTTGGAGAGGCCCCTGATTGCAGACTTAACCAATGCAATACGTCTCCTATCTTCTGACTGCTGGTACTAAGTGTGTTGATTATGGATCCAAGTAAGATGAATTCATTGACAGTTTCAATCTTTTCTCCATCTATCATCATACTGCCTATAAGTCCAGTCATGAACATTTTTGTTTTCTTGATGTTGAGATGTAATCCATAATAAAGACTGTCGTCTTTGATCTTCTGCAGCAACACGCTTGAGTCCTCCTCACTTCTAATAAGCAAGGCTGGGCCATCTCCATGACTCAGGTTGCTGATGCATCTTCCTCTGATCCTGATGCCACTTCTTCTTCATAGAGTCCAGCTTCTGAAATGATCTGCTTAGCCTCCAGCTTGAATAGGTATGGAGAAAGGATATAGTCCGGACACATACCTTTCCTGATTTTAAACCATGCAGGGTTCGCTAGCTTTGTTTGTGCAACAACCTCTTGATTTAGGTGTAAGTTTTGCATGAGCACAATTACTCTGCATGTATGCTTCCACGTGTGTGTATATGCACATATCCATGGATGTGCATATGTGGACATACATGTATGTGTGTGTATCTATGTGGTCTGGGGACCATATTCTGAGGAACGCCCATGGTCCTGGGCCCTATAGACTACCCAGACTTGCCTTTGGATGTGTATGTGTGTGTGTGTGTGCGCGCAGTCACATACACTTCCTCACAAAATGAGCTACACCTACCTACCAGGCATTTGAAAATTAACAGAAAAGCAGAATCGAAATTTTCTTCATTGTGTGTGTGTGTGTGGGTGTGTGTGTGTACCGTCAAATCAGATCTGACTGGTACAGGAAGGAGATTGCCCCTCCTTCTCCAGCAGAGCATCTGGTGGATTTGAACAGTGCACCTCTGGGATTGCAGTGCAGCTTCATGCAGCTAGGCCACCAGAGCTCCCTTCCTTGTTTTCCTTTAAGGAGCACTGGTAGAATAGTGGTCAATCACTTGGTTGCTAACCAAAATGTTAGTGGTTCAAACCCATCAGCTTCTCCATGGGAGAAAGCTATGATAACCTGCTTCTGTAAAGATTGTCATTGACACTGTGTTGATTCTACCCCACAAGGACACTGTAGAAGGTAGCAAATTACCCAACAAGCAAGGTAAGCATGAAATGGCTTATGTTTACTTCCTAATGTGTGGTAGTGAACAATTTCACATTTATTCATGACATCAAAGATTCTGCTCCCAGGTATGGCTGCTAGCCTTCTCTCCCAATCCCACAGAACCTTTCCACAGTGTCAAAAATCTCTTTACCTTTACAGTCTCTGACAGGGATGGAGTACTCCGTAAATAAGGTCTGAATTTGTTCGATGTGGTGAAAAAGCATGTGAAAAATGCTCTGTATCGGCAAGTAAGCACAAAGAAGTCTGTGCTTACCTGCCCCATAGAATCTCTGAAGCTGTAATCTTTAGAAGGAAGCCGACTGCTACATTTTTTTTTCTTCCTCAGAACAGCTAGCGAGTTGGGACTACTGATCTTTCAGCACTGTACCACCAAGCTCCTTCTGCAGAGATTACAGCCTATGAGACAATTCTACGAGTCAGAATCAATTTGAGAACAGCAAAGGGTCAGGAGCTTTCTGCTGCTGTGGCTCCTCTGCCCATTAAATCTCCTGACAGGTAGATAGGGTATGTTTCCTGTCTCCATCCAGATGAGGACATTGAGGCTAAAAAAGTAAATGTCTCACCAAATTCAGTCCACCACAAACACAACAAGCAGTCTCTCAATTCACTACAAGCACAACAAACAGTCTCTCAATCTCTCCGCCACCCCCATACTCCTGGTACCTTTGACCAGCAGTGGAGGGGAGTGAGGCGCTTCAGGGGAGGGACTCAGAACACTTCTCCTGACATGCAGAGGATGGGTCCTACAATGGAGTGTGGATCAGCTGAAATCCAGCCCTTGTGTTCCAGGAAAGGTGGAATCCCAAGGAAAGCACATGCTCCTTAAGCAAACCAACACAGAGAGAGAGAGAGAGAGAGTGGTGCTGGGGTTAAGATGGACCTCAGTTAGCTTCTCATTGTTGGCCCCCAATTCTGTGCCTTGGCAACATACCTTAGTAGTGGGCTGAGCAAACACCCCCAAGGAGCCCAGGCCCTGGAGAAGCCAGTATTTACCCACAATCTCTGTTTTGGAAGTAATTAATCTTCCAATGTATGAGCCATTGTGGTGGAAAGCTCACACTGACACTTTTGTGTAAACACCAAGCTTAGCGTATTGACAAACTGGTGGCTGTTACTTTGATCCAGGGCTGCAGGCTCTGAAAAGGCAAGCGGGTTTCAGGCCGCCCTGCCAGGCACAAAGGCGGCTCTAATCCCTTCTACACTCGTCTCAGGTCCGTATTTAGAATTCAGAGCCTTTATTCTCTATATCCACTTAAGCTCCACTTGGGGTTTGTTTAGTAACCTTCTTCCTTCTTCGTGCTCACTGGTGACTAATAAGTTGGTTTTCTTAGTAAGGCATGCAGCAAAATTCCAAAGTAGCAAATGACCCGAGTGAAACCCCTTAAACTCACATAGATTTAATCACTGCAGCAAATTGGAACCATTTGTGGTCAGGTTCTGATGGCGATCTGCAGAGGTTTCCACTCCCCCCCCCATCCCACTTCTTTTTTTTAAAAAAAAGTGGCTTAGTTAAGACTGGTGAGAAAAGGAGGTGTCCGTGCGTGCATCCTGCATGGGTGCCTAGGCCCCTTTGGGGAGGGGGAGGTGTTTAAATGGCACTGTTCAACTTTTGGGGGCAGCTGAAGTAATTTGAGCATCAGGAGGTGCTTTGGCAGGAGCCAAGGATGCCCTGTACAACTCAGCAGCCCGTGCCCTGCCATCCAAGAAACCAGGGAGACCTCCCCTCCCATCTCCCCAGATTTCAGTGTTGTGCATTTCTGCTGGAGGTTTGGGGCCCTCTTAGGAAAATATTGTGTTTTGTGACTTTTGCCACCTCCAGTTACCCTAATAAGACAAGGGAAAGGTCAGTAATTTCTCACCCCCACTCCCCAAGCAGAGAAGCAATTGAACCTGATCTGTTATGATTTCTTTTCCCTAAGCAAACCAAACAGATGAGCTTTACTGAAGACAGGGAATCAGGATGGAGCCTGACCCAGGCAGCACTGGGGGAGTGTCAGATCTGTTTCTGATAAAATTGACATTGAGGTTTTGAAGAGTGAATCAGAAAGGAAGTTCAATTCCATTTCATGACTGAGCCGGACGAAACAGAAGGAGAAATCTTGCCTGTAGTTAAAAGGCAGATTTTCCTTGGTTTTTTCTTCTTCTTTGCCCCAATATTTTTAGAAATTTCTCAAAGTGGGATTGCTCCCAACAATCGGTTTGTAGGGTTCTGTTCGATTTCTTGAGAGCAGATGAGAAAATGAGCTTACATCGACCGAGGCAAGACATTTTACTGCACAAATTATGGAAAAAATTACCATTAGGTTACCCCCACAGCTTTCTTTTCATTTTCCTCTCCATCTCTAGTTTCTGTGATTCCAGTTGGAGAGAAAATTCAGGCTGAAAGAAATTTGATATTTATTTTCTGTGAACTTTAATAAGGAAAGTGGTGTGTTTGGAATTTTTTAAGGTCCTTTGGACCAGTCAATTTTTAATTTTTCTAAGTAGCACCTTTTGGCATGAAGTGTGGGGTATGATTAACAGAGCTATTAAGCAACTGTGCTGAGTGCCTTTCTCAACAGGTTGATAAGAGACTTTTGACTGTAGGAGACCATTCTTCCTGGAACCTGTATTCCCCTAGGCCAGCCTTTAGAAATGTTTAGTGCTCGAGCCTTTGCTTGAAGTCTGGGTTTGTTTGAGTTTGTGGAATCCCTTTCCTTTCTTCAACATTCTCAGATGTCCTCCGTTTAGGCCAAGTGATCAGCCATAATCCACTCCAGCCCTGACCAGAAGTAGTCCACTTTGTTCATAAGCACATAACATCACTTCAACCCCCAGGGCCTCCTTCGTGAAATGGAATCCCAGGCACTCCGAGATGTCTTGGGAGATAAATGTGGCCCTAATCCCCAGGTCACCTGATGCTAGAGAAGCAGAGTTCACCAATACATCACGACTTCGTTATCACTGGGGCTCAAGCAGCCACAGCCGCCATGTTTTCCACAGGGCTCGGTGGTGTTAAGAAAATACCCTCTAGCGCTGTGTTATTTTAGGCTGAAACAAAAGTCGACATGAATGGCTGGGGGGGAACAGAGGAAACATTGTTCTCCCTGAGGCCGGGTGCTCCGAACTGGACTGAAACTGGAATCCGACAGAGATGTAAATGCCATCACACACAAATGAGCTATCGAGTGTCCGGCAGGATCAATTGAGCACAGAGGGCGGCCGGGCCAAGGATTTAGCCTGTCCCTGGGTCATGGGAAGTTTGGTTTCCAGAGAAAAGGCTGAAAGGGCCACCTGATTTGTGGTGATGTGACGACTGATGCCCAGAGGAAACCACCTGCTTGTGAGAGCTGAGAGACAGAGGGGCGGGTTTTACTCAGCACAGATGTGGGGGGCCAGGCCTGGGCTGAGCCCACAGAATATGAACTGTCTTCCTTAATCTCCCCAGTTAATTTGTAGGTGCTTGTGGTGGTGCCTGTTGTTGTAGGTCGCCTGAGAGTTGATTCTGATTCATAACAATTCCATAGAACAGACTAGAACTTTCCCATAAGGTTTCGTGAGCTATACTCTTTACAGGATTAAAGCAAGCATGGGTTGATTTAAAACCTATAGTGGATGGTCTCACATATTTTCTACCACATAGGACAAGTAAGCCTGTGCTCACTTTGGCCTGTTGGACAATCCAACCCTGATGGGAACAGATTGCCAGTTCTTTTCTCCCATGGTGGATTTGAACTGCTGATTTAAGTTAGCTGCTTAACACCAAACCCTTGTGTTACCAGGCCTCCTTGACCTAGTAAATAAGTACTGCTTTTTGCAGGTAAGAAAATTGAGTCAGAGAGTCTTTGGCCCAAAGTCCCTTGCTGGAAGGGGAAGAAGCTAGGATTTAAGAGTAGGCGAGTCTTGGATCCAGATTGCTGTAGTGCTTGACTATTTTATTTCGCTCATGTCCTCCGTATACTGACAGGTTGTGCAGTACCTGGGTAAAGTAGCAGTGACTCTCTGTGTCCTGTCCAGAGTCCCTAGCATTTACTGTGTCACTGAGAGCTGGTGGCTCCAATTCCAACCTCAGCATCTACATCTTTTTTTTGCTTGTGGGCTTTTGTTGGTAATGGATGTCTGTTCTGTCCACTGTCACAACAAGTCAGAGCTGCCACGAAAGCAACACCTCTGTCACCCTCAGTGAGCGCAAGCACCCAACAAAAGATCAATGATTGTTGTTATTGTTAGGTGTCATCAAGTTGACCAAGACTCATAGTGACCTTACGAAGAACAGACCTGCACCTTGTCCTATCCTGTACTGTCCTTATGATCACACTCATGCTCGAGCCCTCTGTGGTAGTTATTCTGTCAATTTATCTTGTTGAGGGCCTTCCTCTCTTTGGCTGACCCTGTACCTTTTCCAGCATGAGGTCTCTCTCCAAGGAATTATTCCTCCTGAAAATATGCCCAAACTAAGTGAGATGGAATTTTCACCATCCTTGCCTCCAAGGAGCACCCTGGTCACACTTCCTTCAAGACAAATTTGTTCTTTTGGTAGTTCAAGGCTTACTCAATACTTTTTTCCAACACCACAACTCAACGGCATTGATTCTCTTTCTGTCATCCTTGTTCATTGCTCAACTTTCAGACGTATAGAAAGGAATTGGAAAGACCCTGGCTTGGATGAGGCATGCCTTAGTCTTGAAACTGACATCTGTGGTCTTTAGCACTTCGGAGAGGTCCTTGATAGCAGATTTTGCCGATGTGAAATGTATTTTGACTTACTGACTCTTGCTACCATGGGTATCGATTGTGGATTCAAGTAAAAAGAGACCATTGGCAATATCAGGACGTTGGCTACTGATCAAGTGAGATCAATAGAATTTTTGAGAGCATTTTTGTGTACTAGATGTTGAGATGTAACCCTTATTGGAGACTCTGCAGCAAGTGCTTCAAGGCCTCTTCACTTTCTGCAAGCAAGGTGCTGTCCTCTGCATAACCCAGGTTGTTAATGAATCTTCCTTCAATCCTGTTGCCACATTCTTCTTCATAGAGTCCAGCTCCTCTAATTAATTGCTTAGCATAAAGGTTGAATCGGTATGGAGAAAGGATGCAACCCTGATGCATATCTTTCCTGATTTAAAAACCATACAGTGTTCCTTTACTCTTCTTGAACAACATCTTCTTGGCCTATGTGGTTTTGCATGAACAATCATGTCTTCTGGGATTCCCATTCTTCTCAATGTTGGCTATAATTTGTTATTGTCCACACAGTCAAAAACCTCTGCATAATCAATAAAACACAAGTAAATATCTTTCTAGCATTCTCTACTTCCAGTCAAGATTCATTTGACATCAGCAGTGAACTTCCTTCTTCCATGGTCTCTTTTGAATCCAGTTTGAATTTCTGAAATTTTCTTGCCTATTGCCATCATTTTTTAAATAATCTTCAGCAAGATTTCACTTGCATGTGATATTAATGATATTGTTAGATAATTTCCACACACTGTTACATCACCGTTTTTAGAAGTGGGAACAAATCTGAATCTCTTCAAGTCGGTTGGCCAGCTCACTGTCTTTCATAGTCATTGGAAGAGACTGGGGAGCCCATCCAGAATTGCATCTGTCTCCTAAAACACCCCAGTTGGTATACCATCAATTCCTCAGGCCTTATTTTTGCCTTCAGTGCAGCTTAGACTTCTTCCTCTAGTACTACTGGTTCTTGATTAATAGTCTACTTTCTGAAATGGTTCAATGTCAACTAATTCTTTTTGTTTTAGTGGTTTTGTCCATTACTTCCATCTTCTTTTAATGCTTCCTGCATCATTTAAGATTTTGCCCACAGAAACCTTTAGTATTGAAACTCAAGGCTTGAATTTGTCATCCAGTTTTTTTTTACTTGGGAAATGCTGACTTTTTTCTTCTCTTTTGATTTGCTAACTCCAGTTCCTTGCACATTTCATTCTAATACTTTGCTTTGTCTTCTCAAGCTGCCCTTTGGAATCTGCTCATCTCTGTTAGCTCAGCAATCCATCCTTTTGTTTTGGCTTATTTTCCTCCCAATGCAAGTTTCAGAGTCTCTTCTGACATCTCTATTGGTCTTTTCTTTCTTCTCTGTCTCTGTAATGACTTTTTGAATAATATCCTTAATAAAAGATAGCCACGCCTTATCCAGTATTTGGTCGGTAATGTTCAATACATCAAATCTGTCTTTACAATTGTTTCAAAATCCAGTTGGCATTATACTCAAACTCATCTTTTGGTTCTCATGGACTTTCTTTAGTTTTCTTAAACCTGCATACGTCTAATTGATGGTCTGTCGTATAGTCAGCCTCTGGCCTCGTTTTGACATCTGAAATTGAGCTTCTTCAGTGTTTCTTTCGACAGATGTAGTCAATCTAATTCCTATGTAGTCCATCAGGTGAAGCCTGTGTATGTAGTTGCCAATTTTTAAAATATTTGAAATTAAGTATTTGCACAAAATGAAATAATTTTATCTCCATCCTTCTTCTATCACCAAAGCCATATTTTCCCAACTCCCATTCCTTCTTTTTTCCACCTTTTGCTTTGCAGTCACCAATTATTATTAATGCGTCTTGAGTGTGTGATCAATTTCAGACTGCAAAAGTTGGTAGAAATCCTCACTTTCTTCCTCTTTGGCTTTTAGGTTAGTAGGTATATTTGAATGATGGTTGTATTGACAGGATTTCCTTGTATGTGTATGGATAGTATCCTATCACTCACACACAGCATTATACTTCAGGATAGGATGTGAAGTGCTTTTTTTTGAAGATAACTTTAATATCCTTCCTCTTCAGTTGATCATTTCTGACATAATAAAGCATGTGATTTTCTGATTGAAAATGGTCCATGTGAGTCCAGAGTGATGGTTGTTGCTGATTGCCATCAAGTTGAGCACGACTCATAGCGACCCTATATTCAAAAAGGCCTGAAGACTTTCTTTAACTATCGTCATCTATCAAAGTTCATAGAGTTTCCAGAGGCACGTTGTTTAGGAAGTGGATGCCACTCCTCCTCCCAAACCTGTCTTTGACTGGGAGCTCCACCAAACACTGTCCACCATGGGTAATTGTTATGGCATTTGGCACCCCAATGGCACAAGGTTCAGCATCACAGCAACCCAGATTACCACAGTGCAACATATTGACAGAAGAGTGCTGTACCACTTAGAAGACTGTTCCTCCAAAATATAATAACAATCAACTTTAAATACAAAGGCTCTCCCCAAGGTCTTGTTGACTCTACACAAGAGGCTTAAATAAAAAACCAACCAATATAGTATGTTTTTGTTGTTATATTCTGTTGAGTCACCTGCTACATGTAGTGACCCTATGTACAGCAGCTCTGAATCCTTCCCTGTCCTGAGCCAGTCTCACTAATTCTGACACACCAAGCCCCATTGCTCCAGATCCTGTATCAATCCATCTCATCCAGGATCTTCCTCTCCTGCACTGTCGCTCCAATGCTTCCGAGCATGATGTCCTTCTTTAAGGATTGGTCTCTCCTATCTACTTGCCCAAAGTATGTGAGAAGGAGGTATAAATATGCCTTCTCCCATCTGCTAGAAAACGATGGGGTATATTCCACAGCTCCTCAGGTTTCCACAGTTCCCACAGTTGCAACTTGCTTGATAATAGTAGTTTATTGACTTTCTTCTCTTCCTTTTCTGACGCAGGTTTATATTTTGCTGATTCTTTCTCTTCTTAAGTCACACCTTTTCTGATGCTTCCTGGAGTTACCCTTTTAATAGAAGCTTCATTTGAATTTATCTCAAGAGCTACTATTGGAGGAATCCCAATCAAGATAAGTGGTCAACCTGTAAGTGATTATTTGATTAATGTCTGTCTCTCTCATAAAAAAATGTGAACTTCATTTTCATTGGGACTAGCTGAATGTCTGGCTCATAATAGATGCCAAGTCCATACTGATTAAGGGAAAGGATTTTGAAGTGGGAAATCCTCTCCTGTCTAATACAAGTCTATGCTTTGATTGGTCTTTCTCTTCTTAAGTAAATATATTTAAAGCAATTTCATACCTCGTTCCTCTTATCTCTCATTCATTCTGCATTGGAAAGCTTTGTTTTGCAAGCTGCTTGCTGGGAGTTGGAGACATGGTTTCAGTCTCACCTTCTACCATCTTGCTTAGGCTTGGGTGGAAACAGATTATTACTTAGAATCAGATTAAGACATTTGGAGGTTATGACAGAAACTGGAAAACTGTTTATTATACTCATGTCTTCTGGTGGCATCGTCCATAAGGCATTGTCTTCTGGTGGCATCGTCCACTGTTAACCCAAAGGTGAACCCACCAATGGCTCCTCAGGAGAAAGATGGGAAATATCCTCCCATGTAAATTACAGCCCGCTGAAAACTTGCTGGAGGGTCAGCTATTAGTGGGTTCCATCTCAACAGCGAGAAGAAATGTCCTCCTAGACCGTACATCCCAGCATCCTTTGCAATGTCACATGATGGAAAGGTACAGCTAGAGGAATCTGAGCAAAGGGAATGCATACTACTTTCAGTCCAGCCCAGGAACATCTCCTCTATACCATCTATCATGCTTTTCTAGTCCTGAGCTTAATGTCAACAAGAGCTATAACTTTGGGAACCACATGTTAAACACAGTGGAATGTAACATAAATGAAATGTGGGTTCCTGAGTCACTGCTTGAAAGAGTCTCCTGCAAACCAGGAACACCCTTTTTAGAGTTTATTAGTGAGAAATCATTTGTTGTGGTTGAATCATCCTACGTTTTAGGAGTTGTTCATGATACTAGCTGATAAGACCTTCACTAGGACCAAGCTCCTAGTGACCAACGACATTATTGCCCTTTGTCCTTCCTCTTTGAACTGTGGTGTTGGGGAAGAATATTGAATACACCACGGGTTTCCAGAAGAACAAACAGAACCATCTTGGAGGAAATGCAGCCAGGGTGCGTCGTAGAAGAAGGATGGTGAGACTTTGTCTCACGTATTTTGGGCATGTTCTATAGAGGAGCCAGTCCCTGGGAAGGATCATGGTGCTTAGAAAAATAGGGTGTCAGCGGTAAAGAGGAGAACCCTTAACAAAACGGATTGACACAGAGATCACAGCAACAGCCTTCATCAGCGACCTTGACCATGGCTCAGGATCAGACAGGGTTTTCTTCTGTTGTGTATTAGGGTCACTATGAATTAGAATCAACTGTCCTGAAACAATAAAATCAACAGCAGTCCTTCCAGCTTGACATTTATTTTACATAGAGCAGGGAAAGAACTTATCCTGCCTTCTGCTTGATCCCCAAACTCTTTCTCTGGAAAGGAATTTGTCTAGTAGGCTGATACAGGGATGCCTGCTTCATCCAAGAACCTTGAAAAGCAGGAGAGCTTTCTACAATTTCAAGAGCATTGTTATTTTCTTCAGAGGTTCAGGTAGCTACCTTTTTTCTCCTTTGGATTCAGATACCGTTGGAGAGGGTTTCTGGGGTGAAGGGAGATGCTCTGGATGACATTGTAGCTTTAGTCCTTTAGAAGTAGGCCACGAGCCATCTGTGATGGGATGTGTGTGAAATATGTAAATCAGTGATTGCTCACCATTAGTCTGTTCTTACTCTTCTTGGACTTCACGGGGGTGCAAATGATTGATGTGTTTTGTTGCTAACCATCACTGAAAGGTTGGTGGTTCAAATGCATCCAAGGCACCGTGGAAGAAAGACCTGCCATTCTACCTCCAAAAATCAGACCTTGAAAACCATAAGGAGCAAAGTTCAATTCTGACACATCTGTGGTCACCATGAACGATTAACATTTTGGTATGGGGTTTTGTTTTTGGTTTATTTATTTTGTTTGTTTGTTTATTTTTCTATGTTTAGTGACAGGGAGCTCTGGTGGCCTAGTAGTAAGAAACTGTGCTCCAATCCCAAAAGCACACAATTCAAATCCACTAGCTGTTCTGCAGAAGGATAGACAATCTTCTCCAATGTGATTTCCTGCCTCTGAAAACCCTCTGGAGGGTTGGCTATGAGTCGGTTCTGACTCGACGATACTCAACAACACAGTCAGTGAGAACACACTGTCATCGCTGCCGTTCTGATTCAGAGCAGTGATGGCTCAATTCAAAGTGCTCCTGTGAAGAGCATACTTCCCACAGGACAGCTCTACTCCTCCTGCAGGGTTGCTGTGAGTCGGAGTTGACTTGACAGCACACAGTGAACTTGATATTGAAAATCTGTCACCACATGCCTGTGATCAACACTGCTCTTGATTAGTTTCCCAGTGGCAAGGACAGTGATTTTGAAGATGGATTTGAGAGACATGGTCACTTGGGGAGACCCGCTGGAGTGTATGCAGTCTTGGGAGCCCACGGGTAAGCACCTATCCTACTGCACAGACTGCAAGTGCTCTGTCCTCAGGGAACCTCCATGAGAGGCAGATGTGGACCCCTTTCCAAGCCAACGTGACAATGATGGAGGGAGTGCCCTTTGCTGATCACTGGGTCTAGAGAAGTCATTTGTAGGAGAGGCTTGGGGCAGAACCGCTATGACTCAGGTCTTAATTGATGACCTGTGAGGGGGAAGTCATGGTATCTCTCCTGGCCTTTGGGGTCCGTTAGGCTTGATCTTGCATCCTGTTCACGTACCTAAGCAAGACTCCAACCTTCTCAGACCTGTGTCCTCACCTGTAGGTGGAGCTGTTGCTGGCATTTACCTCAGAGATTTAAAGTGAGGACTGACTTAAAAGTTCTGTATATAGAGATATTCAATCTATGTGAGATAGGCTTGAGACTTAAAAGGTTCCAGTAGCATAAAAGGTTATACAATGAAGTGCTCTCTCCCACTTCTGACCCCTTAATCCCCTAGACGTTTCCCCTAGAGGAAACTATGGCTATGGGTTTCTTGTGTAAATGATATACCAATATATCAGCACAAACACTCTCTCTCTCTTTGTCTCTCTCTCTCCTCTATCTCTCTTTCCCTCTCCTTCTCCCTCTACCCCTTTCTAAACCTCTTCTCTCCCTCCCTCCCTCTCTCTCCCTCCGCGCGCTCTCTCTCTCTCTCTCTCTCTCTCACACACACACACACACACACACACACACACACACACACATTCTGTAGATAAAAAATGGAAATGTCATATGCTTCAACGTACATGATACGTGTGTGGTAACTTGCTATGGAACTGGTTCTATGTTTTACTTACTTTTTAAACCCTAGTATTGTTTTCAGACTGTTCTGTATTGAGTCTTACAGATGCATCTCATTCTTTTTAGCAGATGGGTGGGAAGATGCTATGGCTTTTTTGATCCCTCATGTACATAAGAGTGAAAAAGGTACTGAGATGCAGAGACAGTGAAAAAAGAAGATAGTAGAAGAATTAATGTGTTCAAGTTTGGTGTTGGCAAAGTATATTGATTAGACTAAGGACCGCCAAGAACAAACGAATCAGTCTTAGAAGAAGTGTTGATGTAGAAACTTCATTTACTTTCAACACATCATCAGAAAAGACTAATCTCTAGAAGAGACATAATTGGTCAAAAATAGAGTCAAGGAAAATGAGGAAATCCTTCAGTGAGATGGGCAATAGCTGCAAGAATAGATTCAAACCCTAACCCTAACCAAACCCATTGCTGTGTAGTCAATTCTGACCCACAGTAACCTTTCTGACAGAGAAGAAACACCCCCATATCATGGTCAGAAGGGTTAAAGGACAGCACAGGAGAGGGAGACCCCGGATGAGATGGACTGACACAGTAATAACTGGGATAATGAGGGTCAGTGTGTCAGAGCCCGTGAGTTTGGCTCAGGATTAGAGCAGGGTTTAGGGCTATTGTGCATAGGGTCACTATGAATTGGAGTCGACTCAACAGCATCTAACAAGGACAACAGAATACGGTTTGAAGTTATAATAGGTGACTTCAGAAATGAACTAAGTGAGATCCATGCAGCTGTTCCTTAAAAAACAAACAAACAAACAAACAAACAAACAAACAAACAAACAACAACTACCAAAACAAACAAACAAAAAAACACAAAACCCCACAACCCAAAAAATCCTTTTCTTTTATATTGGTTTGTATACATTGTGTTTCACACTCTCCTTCATTCACACTGTGTTTCACACCCTCCTTCATTCACATTGTGTTTCACACAATCATTCCCATACATTGTGTTTTTGAAAATCAATCACCATTGAACTATGCGCCCCATTACTCTGTCTTTTCAAGGCCCCACCAGATCATCCCCATTTCCTTCACCCTCTTCCTTCACCCACCAAATCATGTAACCCTGTGATTTGTGCTCTTTCTTTCCTCAATTTGTGACTTACCTTGATTTTCTGTTTCTGTCATTTAAACCAATGTGGCCTAGAATTCAGGCATCTCTGCTGGTCTCTCATCTCCATGGTCTCTGCTTATCTTTCAAGGGAGAGATAAACGCAGCTTTGTTATCTATATAAGGATGTTTGTATAGCAAACAGCCTTGTAGATAGAGATAATGTCTTTCTCCAGAGCAAAGGGTGGTCAAATTCTAGTTGGACAATGATTAAGGGTGACAGAGGAAGAATTGATGCCTTCGAGCAGTGGTATTGGAGAAGAGCACTGAATATTGATGCCTTTGAGCAGTGGTATTGGAGAAGAGCACTGAATATCCTATAAAGTCAGGAACAAATTCGTCTTAAAGAAAGTGTTCTCCTTGGAGACAAGGATGACACAGTTTGGTCTACCACCTTTTGGGCATTAGGATGTTAGGATGGACCAATCCTTGGAAAAAGACATTATGCTTAGAAAGGTGAAGGGGTCAGCAACAGAGAACAAGACCCCCAGACTGATACATTAACACAATGACTGTAACAATTTATAAAAGATGATGAGGATGGGACAAGATAGGGAAAGGTTCTGATGCATTGTTCATAGAGTCATTACTGGTTGTGTTCTCCTTGACGGCACCACCTAACGACAGTAACAAGACTCAGTGTTTCTCTCAGTGCAAGCTGTGCATGACAGGCACCCATGTGCGTCAATCCTACAGTCCTGCAGGATTAAGGAGGAGACCTGACATGCTCACCGTGTTTGCTGTGCTCTGATTAATACCTACTTGTCTCTGATCCAGGGGTTCCGTGTTTTGTCACCATCCATGAAACTGGCAAGCTACCTTGTTAAGTTACAAATGACAAAATCTCAGACCTTCCTGGTCCTTAACAATCCACATTCCTTCTTTCTGAAGTTGCCATATCTGTATAACTTCTGAAATGTACTTAATATTTGTCTATAAATTAACCAGTACCAGTCCTGTCCCCACCTTATTTGCCTCTCTCCACCATTAACTCCAAAGTTGTTGCTTTTGAGTCGATTCCGGTTCAAGGTAACCCTAAACTTGTCAAAGTAGAATTGGGTTCCTCTGAGAGTAAATGGCTGAGTCTTTGGAAGTAGATGATCAGATCTTTTTCTAAAAGCCTCTAAGTCACTTGAACCTCTCCCCTTTGTACTTATCAGCCGAATACAGGGACAACGTGTGCCACCCAGGAATGACCCTATAGACTAATTCATTCAAGAGTCAAGAAATCAAAAGACATGCTGAATTTGGAAAATCTGCTGTCGAGGACCTCTCCAAAGTTCTAAAGAGCAAGGATGTCAGTCTAAAGACTAAGGTGCACCCAGTCTAAGACTTGGTATTTCCATTCACTTCATACACATCTAAAAGTTGGACAATAAATAAGGAAGACTGAAAGGGACTCTATGAATTGTGATGTTGGAGAAAGGTATTGAATATCCCACGGATTGCCAAAAGAATGAACAAGTCTCTTTTGGAGGAAGTGCAACAAGAGGGTTCTTTAGAGGCAAGGATGTTGAAACTTCATCTCACTTACTTTGGATGTTGTCAGGAGGCTCTAGTTTTTGGAAAAGGACGTCATACTAGAAAATTTGGAAGGTCAACAAAAGACACGAAGATCTTCAACAGAAATTGGACTGAAACTGGAATCCAGCAGAGATGTAAATGCCACAATGACTACAACAATCAACAATGAGCTTAAGTGAGGTTGAAATCCAGAAGGTGGGACAGGATAGGGCCAGGCTTAGTTTGTTCTTCACAGAGCTGCTAAGAGTCATTGTTGACTGAATGGCCTTTAACAGCAATAGCAGTCAACTCACAAATAGGAACTAAAAAGAAATACAATACAATACAATACAACTCCAAAGGAGCTGACTTTATGGAAAAGACCAGTCATCAGGACAGCAATATAGGTTATTGTTTGCAAGGAGTTAGTGGTAGAGAGAGAAAATAAGAGAGCTCTTGTGGGGATAAAGTAGGTTCTAAGTTGGTTGTGATGTCGGCTGTATAACTGTATGCATTTGTAAAAATGCATAGAATTGGACTCTAATAAAAGTGAATTTTCCTGGGTGTAAATCTTACCTAGTGTAGTGTCAAGGTTTTATTGCTCAAAATGACCTTCCTATCCAATGATTGATTTTTCTTTTTACTTTGGCATATGAATGAGTGGGGACACACCATAGGGTGTGCTGGTCTGGTCACGAGGACATTGATTAGTCTCATCATTTAATTGAGTGAATTTGGTAGCAGAATTGAGGGATCTCACCATCAGCAACAAAAGGAGCAGAGAATGTAGCACTAGCTCTTCAGTATCAAAGATTCCTGTGCCGTTCAGACCAGGGCCTAAAGAAGCCGCAGTCACAGCAACTGCAGCTGATAATCAGACGTCCGGTGTGACACAGAGCTGACCTGGAACTGCTACTCTATGGAACCAGAATCAGGGATCTTTGACCAAACTTGTTGGAGAACTTGAGGGGAGACATGATAATTGACTAAGAGAGCTTTGTAACCCTGGCCTAAAGCCAAGATGCTGAAGGCTGAAGGACCTTTGAGCGCACTTAAGAAGCTGTTCTCACTAAGGAATTGTATCTTCTTAACATCCCTAATGAACTCCATAATCTTGTGTATGATTCTGTGTGGTCTGTGAGCTATTGCAATGGATTTCAGACCCAGTAGAACAGTGAAGGCTGGTACTGGAATTAGGAGAAGTAGGTGTAGCAGGGGAGGGGGGACAATGTCTAACCTTATAGGAATTAGTTTTGTTCCATGGATGTTAATGATAGGGACAGTCCCCTTTTTGTGGAATTAGTAGAGGCCAGACTTGTCCCCATGATGCTTTTGCCTTTTTAACCCTTGGATGAATTACTTTGATGAATTTGCCACAAATAAGAATGAAAACTATGATCATCAAATTTTAGTTGGATGGATGGTGGAGAGATTGAGATTGTTAACAGCTTTAGTTTGCTTGGTTCCACAATCAGCACTCTTGGTACCAGCAGCCAGAAAATCAAGAGATGAATTGCATTGGGAAAGCCAGGAAAGCCAGCCGTTAGAGTACTGAAGAGCAATGGCATCAGTCTGGAGATTTGGGTGTGCCTGAGCCAGGCTATTGTCTTTGCAATCACTTGCTATGCATCAGAGAGCTGGACAATAGCTAGGGATGATAGAAGGAGAATTGAGATAGATTGATACAGTGACTGGGGTAATGAGGGTAGCTGTGTCAGAGACAGTAAAGTTGGCACAGGATAGAGCAGGCTGTAGTACATAGGGTCGCTATGAGTCGCAAGCAACTTGATGGCACATTAACAACACAGTCTTTGTCCAATCTTTGGATTCTTATTCCAGGGCTCTGTTTTCTCTTTGCCAGGAAGAGATGCTCACAGCTACAGCTGTGTTACAGGTGTCCTTACTGCCTCAAACCAAGGAGCCCTTGTGATTCAAATGTTAAGCACTTGACTGTTAGCTAAAGATTGATGATCTGAAGCCACCCGGTGGCTCTGCAGGAGAAAGACCTTGCTTCTTTAAAGAACATACGCAGCCAAGAAAGAGAGGGCACTTCTGCTCTGTGACTCGGGTCTCCTGTAAGTAAAAAATTGACTTGATGGAACCTAACAACAACAGCATCAAACCAAGATTTTTCTTTAGTTCTCCTTAGAAGGGGTGAGAGAAACTTGTAAAGGAAAAAGTCTCTCTCTCTCTCTCTCTAATTCAATGTTAGGAAAAACTGTCACTACACTCCCCATGCCCTCTGTCTCTCCTGGAATAACTGTGCCTTGTATTTGGGAAATGTGCCTCTAAACTGGCATTCTCCTTCTTAGCTTTCAATCACCTCCTAGGTCTGTCCACTTGAAATTCCTCCCAGACAAACCTGGCAGGAGCATTAGATGTGCCTGGAGTTTTCTGCTCCCTTGCATACAGATTGTCTATGCTACTCTCGGGAGAATCCTGCAGACCCACTTCCCACAGATTTCAATTTACTTCATGGTAGGAATTTAACTTCATCACCTCCAAGTTCTTGGGAGCATTTCACCGTTGCTTGGATAAAGCCTCAGTGCAATGGACCAATCTGTACCTGTGCCTTGGTCTCACCTTCTGTCCATCCAGCACTCTGCCCTCTTGCTCTGCACAAGCATTTCTTCTGTTGTGATTATTGATAATAGCTGTCAAGTCATTCCCACTGCCTCATGGCACTGGAGAGATGTGCTAGCCAATCTGCATTATGGCAGTTTTCACTCAAAGGCTTGTGACTGGTTGGCTTCTTCTGCTTTTTTTTTTTTTTAAAGTAGCGTGCCAGGCCTTTCTTACTCATCTATCTGAGTCCAGAAGCCAGACTGAAACCTGTTCTTCTTAATAACCGCATGAAGCCCCCACTAACAGACAAGTAGCAGTTGCATATGAGACGCGTTGACTGGCAGTTGAACCCAGGTCTACGTGGAAGATGAGAACATGCCTCTGAACCACCACCGCCTTCCTCCAACACCCTCATCACAAACCAGGCCTGACAAGTCACTCTGGGCCCACCCGTCAGTCTCAAAGACCACAGTGGGGGTAAATTGTGGCCGCCTTTTCACTGGAGGGTGTGATAAATGCTGCTGTGTTTTTCTTGACAGCTGTTCTGTATTTCCTGGCACCGGCCTGGGGCAGCGAGTACTCTGAGGCTGTGTTGGGGGCAGTTATTAACGTGAACACCATTGCTATTGCTGCTGTTTCCTGGGGTTGCAGGCTCTGCCAGCCTTCCGTATCTCCTCAGTGATCTCTGTAATGACTGGCTGATTCAATGCTGTATATACGCTGTGCTCTTCTTCGGGCCAGAGACATCTATTTACAGGAGGAGCTTGAAGCTAGTATTCCCGAGGCCTCGGAAGAGTTTCCTAAGTGCTTCCCCACCCATTCCCTCTTACTGAAACGTCCTGATCCAACCTTGCCCTCACCTCCCGCTGGAAAAACCTAGTGCTGGAAACAAGGTCATGGAGAAGCAGCTAAAAGCTCAACAGCAAACTTTCTTGGCTCCTTTTCCTTTCAAGTGAGTTACTTGGGACCGCCTGCATGCCTTGGTTTCTGATCATATGCAGCACGTAAATAGGACCTAGCATACCCTCAGGATGTGTCATTTCTGAGTAGATGGCTTCCTTCCCTAATTTAAGCCTAGATAGCTTAGAACCAGGGTTCTCAACCTGGGGTGCTCTCACCCCACACACCCCTGGCGGCATGTGGAAACATCTGGAGACACTTTTTTTTAGTTGTCACAGCTAAACCAGCTGCTATAAAGTCTGACTCACAATGGTGCTGTGTATCAGCACAGACCTGCATCCACAGGGCTTTCAATGGCTGGCTCTTTCTGGGAAGTAAATTGCCAGGCCTTTTTCCTGAGGTTCTTCCAAGTGGATTTGAACCTCCAACCTTTTGGTTGGCAGCCAACCATTGTTTGCACCACTCAAGGACACCCGTCACATCTATTATTGGATGGTGTGGGGTTAACATCAGCTCGTAGTGACTCAAGTAACAGAGCCAGGCTGCCCCGTAAGTTTCCCAGGCTGCACTCTTTACAGAAGCAGATTGTCAGATCTTGTCTTCCAGGGAACTGCTGTGTTTGAACGGCACTAACTTTTGCTACAGCAACACCACAACTCGTAGGGAAGCGTATTAGTGGCTAGGAGTCAGAGGCGCTGCCAGCTATCCTAGAGTGCACACAGTGACCCCTCCACAGCAAAGAGTTATTTGCTGCAAAACGTCCATGGTGCTGAGGAGAGGACCCTGGACTCTGAAGGCACAGCCCCAGGCTCATCTGGCCTTGGCTTGGTTTGTGTTGGCACCGAGCTGGGCTCGAAGAAGCCCCGAGAAGTTTTTGAAGCGCTGGAACAAATGATTGATGTTTTATTGCCTGGGTTTTATGTGAACTGCTGTTAATGAACACAGCCTGCCTTGATGACTCTGCAGAGGGCACCGCTCAAACGAACCAATTATGAAGGGCTTTTTAATGCAAACTTTTAACCAGGTAGCCTGAGGGCTTGCTGAGCATAAAAGTACAATTTGGAAAGCACGCGGTTTCCCCAAGTTCCAGGAGGCACCACGGGCAGGAATCGATGCTGGCACTGCAGTACTGGGGCGGTGAGCGGAGTTTTCTGAAGTCCATTAAGTGGCCTCAGCCATTGTATCCCCCTCAGATCTTTCCTTAAGCAGCGAGGCAGAGGCCTCTTCTTAGGGAGGATGGCTATGAGGGCAGCGGGGTCTGGTGGACACCTGGAGCTGGGTCTCCCAGACCTTGTCACATAGCACCTGCCACCCAGTCTCATCCACTTACATTGCTGCATCTCAGCAGCTTGCTGACTCATTGCTTTTCTGCCTTTAGCAGAAAGTGCTGGGGCTTTTATGTGATTTCATGAGTCATTTGTTTGCTCTGACACCTTGTGCTTCATCCATCAGAAGCCAGGTGTGATTCCATCAGGACAATACAGAGAACCAAGTGCTTCCTTTGGTTTCTCTTGTTTCTTTTTCTCTTCATGGCCCTGACTCCCTTAAACAGGAATGCTATCTGGAGCTGTTGACTTGCAAAGGGGCTTTTACTTGGCAGGCTGTTAAAGATTTCCCTCTGTCTTTGGCAGCCTTGGTCCCAGCACCTTGCCGCACCTCTAGGACTCTCTGAAGACTTTGAAGCTGTTGTTCTCTGTTTGCTGACTGCCACTTGGGGCTAGTGTGATGTCGCCCCAGGCCCTTTGCTCAGTCAAGTGATGTCCACACAAACTGCACAGCTGCCCTGGTGACAGTCGGACTGGCTATCAGACCCAGTCTCATGCTGATGGCTGTGGGTATTTTCTTTTTGTTTGTTTGTTTGTTTGTTTGTTTATTTTTCATTTCAATGAACATCTACAGAGATTTTGGAATTGGGTATTTTCTTTTCTAGAACACTGGCCTTGGACCATATTTTCTTTAGCATAGAAGCATTCATTAACTTAATAAATATCTGTTGAGAGCAGTATATGCCAAGCATTATTCTAGCCACAGAGAGTAGAGCAATGAATAATAGGGCACCATTTCTCCTTTTCTGCAGCTTGTCATTTCATGAAGGAAAGCAAACTAAAATGAGAATACATAATAGGTCACATGGTAATACCCAGGGAAGGGCCAGGGAGAAGAGCCAGGTAAGGGTTAAAGAGTGGCAGTGATTCGTTGTACAAAGCTGTGTAAAGATGACAGTGTTATCTCAGAAGGGCAGACAGTGAAGTCTCTCTGAGGTGACATTTGAGCAGAGATCTTCAGCTGATTTAATCTTCTTTGGAATTCTAATATTTAAAATAACTGATAGTAGATTTGCTCTGGCGAAGGACAGAGAAAAATAGGGAATATTATAGATGGATAAAGAAACCTAGTGATACACTAGTTAAGCACTCAGGTGCTAACACAAAGGTTGGCAGTTTGAACCCACCCAATAGCCCCCCAGGAGAAAGGCATGGAGAGCTATGCCCATAAATGTTACAGCTGAGGAAACCCCAGGGGATAGTTCTACTGTCACCTGGCATTGCTGCCTTACATGGTGAGTTTGAACCCAGCAACAACATAGATGGTTAGAATAGTCCAGGAAGGCCTGCCCAAGAGGCAACATTTAACCTGAAGGGTGAGAAGGACCTAGAAAAGGAAAAATAGTTTTATTATAAAATGTAAAAAGTTATGGTGAATAAATATGGTAAAATGAGTTCAAATCATACAAAAATGTATATTAAAAAAAGTATCCTATTAGCCTCCTATTTCCACTACTCTAAACGCTGTTAATATAATGAATTTTGATTATGGATCCAAGTAAAATTAAGTTCTTGACAACTTCAATCTGTTTTCCATCGATCACGAAGTTACCTCTTGATCCAACTGTAAGGATTTTTGTTTTCCTGATGCTGAGATGTAATCCATATCGACAGCTCCAGTCTTTGATCTTCTGCAGCAAATGTTTTAAGTCCTCTTCACTTTCTGCAAGCAAGATTGTGCCATCCGCATAAAGCAGGTTGTGGCTGGATCTTCCTCCAGTCCTGATGCCACATTCTTCTTCGTAGAGTTCAACTTCTTGAATTATTTCTTTAGCATACAGAATTGACATAGAGAAAGGTTATAACCTTAGGAAAAAACCTTTCTTTGTTTAAACCATATATTATCCCTTTATTCTTTTCAAATGGCTGCTTCTTAGTCTAGGTACAAGTTTCCCTTGAAGACAATTAAGTGTTCTGGAACTTCCATTCTTCTCAATTTTAACCATAGCTTATTGTGATCTGCACGGTTGGATGTCTTTGTATCGTCAATAAAACATAAGTAAATATCTTTCTGGGAGACTCTGCTTTCAACAAGATCTGCCTGACATCAGCGCTATCCCTCATTTCACAGCCTCTTCTAATTCTAGTTTAAAGTTGTGGAAAACCCAACTTGTTTTGAATAGTCTTCAGCAGAATATTCCTTGCATGTGATGTTGTTTGTTAATTTCTACACTCTGTTGGATCACCTCTTGGGTAATTTAAATAAATATAGATGTTTTCCAGTTGATTGGCTAGGTCTTCCAAATATCTTGGCATAGACTAGTGAACATATCAGGGCTACATCAGCTTGTTGAAACACACCAATTGGTGTTCCATCCGTTCCTGGAGGTGTTTTTGTTTGTTTGCCAATGCCTTCAATGCTGCTAGAGCTTTGTCCTTCAGTATTGTAAGTTCTTTTTTTTTAACATTATTTTTAAAAAATTGATTTGTTTACAAAGTGTATATACATTGTATTTCACACTATTCTTCACTAGCTTTGTGCTTCATACAATCATTAGTTCTTGGTCATATGTCACTTCCTGAAACAGTTCCATACTAACTCTTTTAGGTTCCATGACTCTGTGCATGCCTTCAATCATATTTAGCTGCTTCTCGCATCATCAATATTTTGCCTTTAGGATCTTTCAGTATTGCAACTTGAGGCTTGAATTTTGATTTTAGTCATTTCAACTTAGGAAATATCCTTTTGATCTGCTCTCTCCAGGTCTATGTATATTATGTTACAATACTTTGTTTTCGCCAGTTGCCCTTTGACATCTTCTGTCCAGGTCTCTTCACTTCTTCTCTTCACGTTGGCTTCTTTAGATGGGAAAGCAGGTTTCAAGAGTCTCTTCTAGTATATTTTGATCTTTTGTTTCTTTCTTGTCTTTGCAATGACCTTTTGCTTTCTTCCTGGATGATGTCCTTGACGTCATCTCACAATTATTGTGGTTCAGCATCTATTCTTGAGTTAGTTTTAAATGCAGAAGTTTTGGCTCTCATGGCTTATTATTTTTTTTAATTTGTTTTATACTGGTTTATACACAAAGTTCATATACATTGTTTTTCACACCGGACCTTTCCCCTTTCCTTTACCAATCCCCCCCCCCCAAACCCTAGTCAAATTGTGTGAACCTATATTTAAACTCCCTCACCTTCATTCCCTCTTTGGATCCTCATACACGTTCTATAATAATGATTCCTATACAGTATTTGTTTTTATGAGATTGAGTTAGTTCACTCAGCATAATTCTCTCCAGTCCTTCCCATGTTAGGTAGTAATTTACAGAATCATTGCTCCTATATGCTGCGTAGTATTTCATTGTGTGAATGTACTATGATTTTTCAATCCGTTCGTTTGTTGTTGGACATTTGGGCTCTTTCCAGATTCTTGCGATGGTGAATAATGCGGCTATGAACATTGGTGTACAAATTTCCATTTGTGTCTCAGTTCTCATTTTCTCAGGGTATGTTGGAATAGCTTGACCATGTGGAATCTCTATGTTCAGCTTTTAAAGGACATGCCAAACTACCTTCCAAAGTGGTTATACCATTTACAATCCCACCAACAATGTATAAAAGTTCCTATCTTGCCACATCCTCTTCAACATTTCTTACTTGCTGCCTTGCTGCTAAACGTTGCCACTGCTGCTGGGGTAAGATGGTATCTCATTATAGTTTTTATTTGCCTCTCTCTTATTGCCAGCAATTTGGAATATTTCTTTATGTGTTTGTTGGTCATCCAAATGACCTCGTCTGTGAAAATTCCTTCCTTGTCTTGTACCCATTTTGTAATTGGATTATCAGTCTTTTTCTTCAGGAGGCCCTGTAGGATTTTGTTCTGTAAACTATTATTATGAGACTCTTGTCTGAGATGGTATTGCCAAATGTTTGTTCCAAGTCAATGGGTTTTCTTTTCACCTTGTTGGAAAAAGTCTTTGATGAGCACAGAGATCTTTAGGAGGTCCCATTCATCAATTTTGTCCTCTTCAGAACATATATTTCTGGCTGCATTTAGTAGTCCCTTTATACTGTAGACTAGGCCTTCTAAGCTTGGTCCCAGTAGTCTTTTATGAACTTTATGTTTTGGGGCTTTATTCTGAGGTCTCTGATCTACCTTGAGTTGATTTTTGTGCATGGTGTGAGATGTGCATCCTGTTTCAGATTTCTGCAGGTAGCAGCCCAGTTTTGTCAGCACCATTTGTTGAAGAGGTTATAATTTTCTCATTTGATAAGTTTTATTTCCTTGTGAAATATCAGTTGACTGTCGATTTTTGTTGTGTTGTTAGGTGCTGTCGAGTCATAGACGACTCATAGTGACCCTATGAACTAAAGGCCTGAGCACTATTGATAGAGTTTCCAGAGGCAAGCCATTTCAGAAGTGGATGCCACTCCTGCTTCCAGGCATGTTTTAATCAGGAAGCTCCACCAAACACTGTTTACCATGGGTAACCACATCAGTGTCACTGTGTTTAGCATCACAGCAACCACAAGTTACCTCTGTACAGCAATGCACAGACCAGTGCTGTACCACCTAGAAGAATGTTTGACAAAAGACCAATTTTAACCAGGCCTGAGGGCTGCAGATTAAAAATCACCTGCCTTGGGCTTGGTAGCGTAGCTTTCTGTCCACTAGGCCAATGTAGCTCTCTCTATGTTGTCATTGTTATTGTTGTTAGGTGCTGTTGAGTTGTGGACTGTAGATAGCTGGGTCCATTTCTGGCTTCTCAATTCTGTTCTACTGGCCTATGTTCCTATTACTATACCAGGACCACATAGTTTTTGTTTAAATACGTGGGAGAAGGATGTGGTAGTCTACTCCCCTAAGGCTTACGGCCTGGGAAAGCCTATGGGGCAGTTTTTGGTTTTGAGATGGAACTGATTCGACAGTAACAGGTTTGGCTCTGGACACGATATCCGTGCTGTTATTTCTACATCTGAAGTGATGAAAATTCCATACCCCCTCCTCTCTGGCCCATAAAGAATGTAGGGAAGTGGCCAACACGCCAGCCGGCGCTCCCAGGCAGCACAGATGACCTCTGTCACGTGTGTGTTTTTGCACCCCCATCCATCTTCAGCCCAGACGCCGTGGCTCACGCCTGTCAGGATGGACCCTCGACCCCTGCCGCGGCCAAGCTGCCCGGGATTTGGGCACCATGTGGGCCTGAGCACAGCCTGGGAGCAAGTGCTTTTAATAAGCATCAGGTTCCCAGGCTGCTGTTGCTTCCTTGGCCTCCTCCTTATCATGGAGACAGCCAACCTCCGGCTCCCACTGAGTGTGGAATACAGTTTCCTACCCGAGCACATACTGCCCAGGATGGGGTGTGTTCCGGGCCTGAGGGGGTCGAACACACATGGGTTTTGTGTTACTCTAACCTATTGGGACTAGACAGAGTCATGGACCCCCATTTTCTAGAAACTTCTGTTTGAGGAAAGATAGAGTTAGGGATTTGTTGCAGACCCTCTTCCCATCAAGCATTCTCCTCAAATTTGTCATCTATTCTTCGTGCGTTTGTGAGGACATCCCCTAATCTTACTAGCTCAGCTTGTTCATCTATAAAACAGGAGCATTTCTATGTACCAGGAGTCTTGGAGATCCAGTGATTAAGTGCCCAGATGCTAATAGAAATGTTCCAGCCCACCATTGACTCCAAGGGAGAAAAGATGCAGATTATAGCCAAGAAGACCTAAGGGGCAGATCTGTCTGACACTTGTGTTTTTGCAAGGTGAAATTGTCTACCAAGACAACAGATATCTATCAGAGTTGTGTGTGCATGTGTGTGAAAAGGAAAGGAAAAAGATAAACAAATGAATGATTCCAAAATCATATGAAGAATTGTTCACACAATGGAATACCATGCAGCACACAGGAGCAATAACTTTGTAAATTATTACCTAACTTGGGAGGGACTGGAGAGCATTATGCTGAGTGAACTAATTCAGTTCCACAAGGATAAATATTGTATAAGACGGTTATTGTAGAATGAGTATAAGGATCCAGGAAGGAGGGGTGATAGAGGCTGGAAGCAGAGGGATGTGGATGTACAGGGGAAAGAGGGGATTAATCATTGGGTTGTACAAGTTGATGGGTGGAGGGGTGAGAGAAATTGAAAGAATTTGTTGAAATTTGTATTCAAATTTTGTAAATGAACTAATAGAAAAAATGAAATAGTTTTTAAAAAATTTAACGTTATCTATCATACCTTGTCACCCCCCCCCCATTGCAATCTCTCCTGTCACAAAAACAGGTCTAACAAAGGTCCTGGCCCACAGCACATAATCAATAAGGTTGGTAGAATTAATTAATGAATACAAAGATTACTACTTCATCTTACTTGGATCACAATCAACAGCAGTCAGGATATCAGGAGACTTATTGCACTGAGAAGGTCTGCAGCCAGAGACCTCTCCAAATTATTGAGGAGCAATGATGTCAATTTGAGGACTAAGGTGTATCTGATTCAGGACATGGTCTTTCCAATCACTTGCTATGCATCTGAGAGCTGGCAAATAAATAAGAGTGATAGAAGAAGAACTGACGCCTTTGTGCTGCGGTGTTGGAGATGAGTACTGAATAGTCCAGGGACTGCCAAAAGAACAAATAAATATGTGTTGGCGAGGGTGCAGCCAGAGTGTTTCTTGGAGACAAAGATGATAAAGCTTCATCTCACGTACTTTGAGCTTGCTGTTTGGAGAGGCTATTCCTTGGAGAGGGATATCATACTTGAGAAGGTGGAGCATTGGCAAAAGAGAGGAAGGCTCAACCAGGTGGATTCACACGATGACTGCTGCAACAGTCTTAAGTGCGTCAGGAAGCGTGAGGATGGCCCAGGATAGAACAGGGTTCAACTCTGTTGTTCATAGGGTCATTAAGAGTCATACTCAATTTGACAGCAGTTCACAACAACAACAACAAAGCAAATGTCACCTGTCACTGAATTGGCTCTTGACTCATGACAATCTCTTGCCTGATGGTACAGTGTGCTGCTTGGTGGCCAACAGTCTCCTGGCCACTTGTGAATCAGACCACTATAATCCATAGAGTTTCCATATTTTAGATGTAGATTGCCAGCTTACTCTTCCCAATCTGTCTGAGTCTGAAAGTCCTACTGAGACTGTAAACACACACAAATCTCCCCTGACAGTGGGTGGCTATACCTGAGATAAATTGGCTGGGATTTAAATCCAAGTCTCCTGTGTAGAAGGTGAAAGTTCTACCCCTGAAGGACCAATGCTACATAATAATAGTTATTATTAAGGGCCTTTTTAAAAAGGTGCTAAAGAGCAAAGATGTCAGATAAAGAGTAAGGTGTGATTGACCCAAGCCAGTGATATTTTCTACTGCTTTGTTTGCAGGTGAAAGTTGGACAATGGTTAAGGAAGACCTAAGGAACTGTTGTCTTTGGCTTATGTCAGTGAGGAATATGCCAAAGATGGCCAAAGAATGAACAAATTTGTCTTGGAGAAAGCGCCAACAGGGCGCTTCCTTAGAGATTAAGAAGGGTGAAATTTGACCCTATATACTTTGGGCAAATACTGGCTGCAGTCTTTAGAAAAAGACCGTTTTTTGAAAAGTGGAGGGTCAGTGAAAGACAGGAAGACCCTAAACAAGGTGGATTAACAGAGTGGGTGCAGTGATGGGTTTGAACACAGTGGGGAAGGTGTGTAATAGGACCAGGTTTCCGTATGTTGTTGACGGAGTTGGTTAGACCCTCAACCGGGTGGACTGACATGGTGACTGCTACAATGGTCTCTTCTCTGTCAGGAAGTGGGAGGTTGGTGCAGGATAGAACAGGGGTCAGATCTTTTGTTCATAGGGTCGCTGTGAGTCATACTCAACTCAACGGCACCTAACAACAGCAACAACAATGCTAATATTCACTCTGCACCTACTATGTGGCAGGCATTCTGGTATGCATTTTACATACAGAAGGATGTCATTTCTTCCTCACCAGGGCAGAGGTGGGGGTGCGGTGGGGAAATAGTAGTGTTTCACCTTAAAAATGAGAAAACAGGGCAGCAGGTCTGGGGAAGGGGCGGCCTGCGCCATGTCTGTCCATGAAGGTGGTAAGAAGAAGCCCCTGAAACAGCCCAAGAAGCAGACCAAGGAGATGGACGAGGAAGATGAGGCTTTCAAGCAGAAACAAAAAGAAGCGAAGAAGCGCAAGGAACTAAAAGTGAAGGCCGCGGGCAAAGGTCCCCTGGCCACAGGTGGAATTAAGAAATCTAGCAAAAAATAAGACCGAGGCATTGATGAACCTTACTTCTGTTCCTTTTTAAAATATCTGGATTCTCTGCTGTAACATCTCTCTCGTTATCTGTGGTTAAAATCATCTCTCTCGTTACCTGTAGTTAAAATGAAGTGTTTTCTTGGAGCCTGTTGTACATTTAAGAAGAAACTTTGTGTAACAGTGAAGAAGAAACCCTATGATGGTCCAATTCCGGTTCTCACTCAGCCATTCCCATCTTAGCTGTGCAGTCAAAGTAAATGCAATCCAGAATCCTGTTAGAATCTCCTCTTCATTCTTCATTGTGCCCAGAATTCTGTACCACCTGGAATTAAACCAACTCATTTGAAAGAGAGGGAGAGAGAGAGAGAGAGAGACAGAGAGAGAGAGAGAGAGAGAGAGAGAGAGAGAACAGAGCTGAGCAAAGTGGAATTGCTCATCTGAGGTCTTCTCCATTCTAAATGTTGGAGTGGGATGTGAACCTAGGCCTTTCTGCTCCACAAGCTTTGCTCTTGACCGCTATAGGATCCTATTGAGTTGGCAGCTGAGGGGCCAATTTAGAAAGTGAGGCTGGTGATTTGTGCAGAAGTCATTTACATCCTTGTGACTGGAAGCGCCAGAGTTTTAGCTCCATGAGTCCAAAAGTTGACTCATGACTGATTATGTAAGCATGGGCTGAATAAATAAATGAACACCGTTTTTTGTCTGGAGGAAGAGGAAAGGGTGTGATGTGTGGATGTACCTGGTTTGGACCCCGGCCAGCCAGGTGGGCTCTGCCACTCCATGTCCTGAGCTGTCTCACTTCAATCAGGAGACAGAACCCTCCAGGCTAGAGAATGAGCCCAGTCAGAGCCAGGCAATGGACATCCCACAGCACCCCCCCACCCCCAACAGCAAGGAGGATTTGGATAAAATCGAGTTTAGCAACTTCTGTGGTATTTTCTTCCACTTCTTGGCCAGGAGTTATCTTTGTTGTGTTGGTGAAGAATATGCCAGAGATTGCCAAAGAACAAGCCAATCTGTCTTAGAGGAAGCACCACCAGGCACTTAGAGGTACGGGGGTGAAATTTGATGCCACAGGTAAATAGTCAGAAGGCTGGAGTCTTTAGAAAAAAAGACTGTGTCTGGCAAAGTGGAGGATCAACAAGAGACACATTGAGACAAAGGTGGCATTTCCATCTGTCATCCTTCTAACTCTTATTCCAGGGCCACTTGGCATTTAAGAGAGTCCATGACAGACGAATGTCCACCATGTCCCCTCCTCAAACTTTATAGTACCAGTCCCTATGGGCGGGCAGGCGCTATTCCCAACCGCCTATTTTCCAGAGGACTAGTGAGGGACATGGACCAGGCTATTGGTTGTCCTGCTTCCCTCAGCCATTCTCCACCCTTTGGGTTCAGATGGTGGAGGGCTTTCCCCCACCCTCCATGAGCCTGCAGTGTTTGCTTCAGAGAGAGCTGGGTAGCTGTGATGGGCACTTGGGGACGCGGTCAAAGACATGAGGCCAGAGATGGGACCAGGCCGATCCCCCCGGGAGCGGCAGCCCCTCTCCGCCAGCGGGCACACGCTCCTGGGTCCTCCGCTGGCTGGCTGCTCTGTCGTTCTAATAAATTAAATCTGTTATATCATCACTGTTAGAGTCCTTACACAAGCACTTCCAAGGTAGATTAGAAAGGAACTTAAGGGGATTAAAAGCTTCTCTTCGTGAAAAACAATGTTTCAGATGGGAAATCCATTTACCAATATGAATTTCAGCAGAAATGCATGTTTTCTTTAATGCATTGCTACTGCACCCGGAGCCCGGGAGTTCCCCCACGCCGCCCGCACACGCTGCTTTGCATAAGCTATAATGTGGATCCTGTTGAGTGTGCCAAGCCTCTCAAGGAGATTGATGGCTTCCATAAAGTTGCACGAAAACATTTCTTCTTTGTTCATGAGGGAAAAGAAAAGTGTCTAATGGATTTGGAGTATTAAGAGAGTGTCGGTTTGTGCTGTCTAGGAGTAAATACTCGACTCCAGAGGAAATGGCTTAATCGGAGATGGTAACAGTCAATTCTCGGTTATCTGCATGTGGCTTATCTGCAATAAGTTTAAAAAAAAAAAAAAGACGGAAAGAGTCCTGGCGTTTCAGCGCCTTTCCCTGGCTGTCTGTCACCGTGTGCTCAGGGAATTGAAAATCATTTTAATAACCTAGGCCCAATATAATTTGGAAGGTAATTCTTCTGCTGCTGCAGCTGAAAGGAGGGGAAAAAATGTCACTGAAGGCAGTCCAAAGAATATGTAATTTTTTCCCTATTATTCACAGTTTGGGTTTCACTGTACAATTAGAAAGTCAACTTAATTTAAAATCACGAGCTGGTTCCCAAAAGTCAACGTGGGCTCGTCTTTAGCGGGCCTTATAGCTTCTGGGAATTGCTGAGTCAGCCCCTAAGCTCCCAGCGGTCAAACTGGGCTCAGACTGGCCCCCCTCCAGGCGGAGAGAGGAGCTCTCAACTCAGGCCCTGGTAGGTCAAGTCTCAGTGGAGGCGAAGGCCAAGGGTTCCCGTTGAATCTGCCAGTTAGCGTGCACGGAAGGCTGTGCCTCTCCTTCTGGCTGGTTCTTAGGACTCTTGGTGCCCCAAGCACATTCTGTGAGCATGGCTTCACCTCAGCCAAGCTGCTGAAAATACCGCCTTATCATTGAATGCAACTGCTCAGGATGGTGCAGAGTCCTTCTGGTGATGAAGAAACAGCAACCCGCTTGTAACTAGTTCAAGTCAGAAGAAAGTTTGTTTCAGGAATCTGAACAAGTTCAAAGCCTTTCCTTACCATCTTCTTTCCTCTTGCACCCTTCTTGTCCTGAGAGAATGGCTGAAACTGAGTTCCTCCAAGGTCTCCGACCTGAGCTGCAAATGCAGTGGCCCTAGCTCCTTGTAGAGATGGACAGCAATTCTGATTCCCAGGGCTGAGTGCCTTCTCGTATAAAGCTCTTCACCTCAGGAAGGGGGAACCTGTGTTTCACAATGGAGACCTTCTTTAAAAAAATATTGGTTTTCATAGACTAATCCCTTTACATTATGTGCCATTCATATACATTGTGTTTTATACAATCTTTCTTTTAAATTGTTTCATACAATCAATCCTATACATTCTATTTTACACTATTTTTTAAATTGGTTTGCTTACAAAGTTTATATACATTGTGTTTCACACTCTTCCTCATTCACATTGTATTTCAGGCAATCACTCTCCTGCATTGTATTTTATAAGAAACCATCTTTTTTTGGTGGTCGTGCCACATCTGGTATGCGACATGGTGTTTTCTTTCTTCAAAGGGAGGCTGGACTCCTATAATTACATTTCCTAATTTTCAGTCCTAATAAACAACAAAATTTACCCACACTTACTGGGTGTCAACTAGGTGCCAGTCACTGTGTTAAACATTTTACAGGAAACATCTCCGTAAATCCTCTTGACAGCTAAGAGCTAGGTGCCAGCCCAGAACCCACCACGTCCCCTATCTTTGGAGCCAGCACCAGAGCCCACCACGGCACCTATCTTTGGCTTGTGTGTTGCTATTAGGTTTGGAAGCTGGGCCACCAGTATTTTAAAAGCCAACAGGATCACTCAATGTGGATAGGAGTCCGTGGAGTTTTCCGACAGAATAGGAAGAAGCTCCTTCAGGATGTATTCTGATTGCCCAATAGAAACCTCGTGTATCAGAGCAGATTATTATTTGATACAGTGCTGGGAGACAAGCCCCTGGTGGAAGGCATTGCACAATTGCCACAGCAATGACCTCAAACCCATTGACAATCTTCATGGAGGCGGTGCAGGACCCAGAAGGTTCCATGCCGTGATCCTCGACGTGTGCGCACATTGGCATCAAAGTTAATGAGATGATCATGAACAAAAAAAAAGCACCATCCTTGTTTTATAGCTGGGGACACTGGGCTCAAAGAGGTTAAGTAACTTGCCCCGGTCACGTGGCTTCTACGAGATTGAACTTCAGGAACTAGAATTCACACCTGTAAGTGCAACATGACCTGGCCTTAGTGCTCTTTTCTAACTCAAGTCTCTGCTTATGACTTCACACGCAACCATTAGAATAGAAAAACCAACCTACACCTTGTTGATTGAAAACACCAGAGCCTGGAAGACACCCAGAAGGTAGCTCTTGACAACTGTGTGGCCAAGAGGGGAAAAGAGAGGATTAAAAAAAAAGAAAAGAAATACGTGTTGTTAGCTGGTGTGGGGTGTGTGCCTGGAATCCACGCCCCACTTTGCAGACCCCCTTGTGAATCCCCTTCCCTAGGCCACCACACCTTCTCCGGACTCCTCTAGAAAGCTGTGGTGCTAAAACATTGCTCAGTTTTAATTGCAATTCCAAACGCCTTGCTGTCAAGTCGCCCTTCTGAAATTGTTTTAATTGAAGTTCCATGAATCCTGGTGAGTTCAGACGGAGTTCATCTCTAAGCCCATCCTGATTTCATTAGAGATTTGATCTTTCTTTTTTCACCAATAAAACATTTATTATCGTTATCTGTTTTGTAACAATTTTCTTTCTCCAGAAAAGGGGGGTGGGTGGGGGTGGTGGTGGTGGTGAGAGGTGGAGAATCAACTTCATCTTTATGCCACTGAAGCGGACCAATCATCTGTTGCGTTTTTCTGGCTCATGAGAGCAAGAACAGCAAAAGACGTAATTATTTTTGTTTCCTTTGCTTTGAAACGAAGGCAATCCTTGCTCAAGAGCTTCTGCTAGCCTGTGAGGGTGTTTGTGCATTGACTGCGCACAGAGTTTAAGAAAGAGTCATCTAGATTTCCCCCTCCTCCTTCCCTTGTTGAGGTGCCAGGCTTGTTTTAATGGCTAATGGTCTCGAACTTCCTCACCACACCCCCACAGGATGTAAATGATAAGAAGCCAAGCTAATAGATGAACCAAATAATGTCAAAATAAAGCTGGGGTGTGAGATAGCTTGTTGATCTTGAGTGTTTGTAATTAAGAGTTAATTACTAGTAAATCATCATTGCCCACTCTGGACCGGGGCCCCCACAATGGCTGTGTTCATGATTCTCTGCTAGACAACATGTGTAACAGACTCTGTACATGGCTCCCGCTTGACAGATTTGAGGCACAATGTTTTTGTTAAGAATTCAGCTGCAGCTCCTTTCTCGATCTTTGTTTCATGTATGTAATATACTTAAAATGCACTAAATGACAGCTTATAATATCATTATCTACAGTTAAAGATATTATAACTTCAAAAATGGAAAGAAAGTGCAGCCATATGTGGAAATGGTCTACTCAGTGCCCTTTTAACCCTCCTCCCTCGTAGTTTCAGCCATACCAGACGGGCAGTGGGATAAAAATCATAGGTCTGCAAAATCATTTTGCTATTTCAGTCCACCGTTGTCATGAAAGGAAACTTGGGTTATTTAGACAGTAAATAACAATCGGGGACTAATATATATATATATATATATATTCTTTTTTTTTTTCCTTTTTGCCTCAGCTTTGGGGACTGGGTTCCAGTATGGTCTTTATTACATGGTTTGATAATTCAGGGATGTCTCAGCAACCCCTCATGTCCTGCCACCACCCTTCAAACCCTCCCGCCCCCAGTAACATGGGAGTTGATTTAAAACTTCACTCGTCACAGCCCTGAGGTTATAAGGAACAGTGCGGACCAAGTATGGATTAGGTTTAAAAGTAATAAAATTGTAGACCTGTTGGTTAGGTGAAAAATTCACTATCAGATTCCTGAGCCCCGCGTTCCTTTTCATGTGCAAACGGCACTAAATGAGGCATTTAATTCAACAAATCCAGAGTTCTGATCCGCCAGAAATAGAGACTGGGTTAGTTCAATTTGTAACAAATGATCTCCGTATGATCAAAGTCCTGAGCGCTGATTTCAACATGCTGCTTAAATTAGTCTAACACCAAAGTCTTTGGCTCGGAGACAGTATTTGGAATGTCTTACCAGAGGAGAAATTCCTCTCCACACATGGTTCTAATATCAGGCCATGCCAGCTTTGCTTTTTAATGGGCTGACAAGGAGGCGCGGTGCTAACTTTCCGACTCCAGAAACTTCTTGTGCTGTCACCCGCAAACCAGCTAGGATAATTTTTCCTTGGCTTCCTTATTAAAGACTGAATGAAGGGATTGTGCGGCTTTCTTAATGTCACTCGGTCTGTTTGCCATAAATTCAGGCGCTCATGATGAAAGCTGCACTTATATTTCGCTGGGAAATGGAATCAGGGAGAACGCACCCAGGTTCACAATAAATAACTACGCGTGAGTTATTAAGTGAATTTCATATACCAGGGCCTTATTACATCAGCAGTTCAGATAATGGCTTCTGGGGAAAATATATATATATATGTATTTCAGGGCCAAAGCCTGCAGGGGGAAGGGTATCCAGAAGGCGCCAAAGTGGACAGCCAACCAGGTGGAGTGAGAATGGAATAGGTGGTATTTGAAAAATAATGCACTATTTACATTTTTGCATGCTACCTGCCTTTTTAACTCAGCAGGGAGACCAGAAAGTCCACAGGCCAATGGGACAGGCATCTCTGCAGGCTTCTTCCCTGAGATTGTTTTTTTTTTTTTTTTTTTTTGTACAAGGAAGACTTGGGTTTGTTTAGACTATAAGCCTAATTTTAGAGGATGATAATTATGTTACTTCTAAAGCACATATTTTCCAGAATTTGCTGCCCCATGGAAATGACTCGCATGTGTGTCCAGTCTGGGTGGCAGCCAGCCTGATACCCAGGACCTTGGTTCTCCATGTTACCCAGAGGCCATTTCTGGATAAAGCAGCATGTTGTTATTGTTAGATGTCTTCAAGTTGAGTATGACTCATTGCAACCCCAGGACCAACAGATCTGAACCCTCTTCTGTCCTGCGCCACCCTTATCGTCCATAACACATGAGCCCATTGACACAGTCACTGTGTCAATCCACTCCATTGAGGCTCTTCCTCTCTTGTGCTGACCCTCCACCTTTCCAAGCATGATGTCCCTTTCCAAGGACTAGTCCCACCTAACACGCCCAAAATGCGTGAGACAAAGCTTTGCCATCATTGGCTCTAAGGAGCACTCTGGCTGCACTTTCTACAAGACATGTTTGTTCTTTTGACAGTCCATGCGCTATTCAGTACTCTTCTCTATTATGGCAACTCAAAGGCACCAGTTCTCCTTCTGTTATCCTTATTCACTGTCCAGCTCTCAGATGCATACAGGTGATTGAAAAGACTATGACTTGAATCAGGTGCACTTTAGTCTTTAACATCATTGCTCTTCAGGACTTTAGAGAGACCCTGGATAGCCGACTTTCACAATGATGTACATCTCCTGATCTCCTAACTGCTGGAATCAAGGGTGTTGAATGTGGGTGGTGTGGTAGAAAAGGGCTTCTTTTGGGGAGGCAGAGATCTGGTTTGGGGCTCCTGCTCTGCTATTCTCTTGGGTCTTCAGTAAGTGACTTGCTTTGCAAAGCTGCATTTTCTAAAGGGCGCTGTTTAGAGGACTATACATTCAAAATTCTTTTTCTAGCTTCATTCTGTTTTTCAAGAGAGTTGGAAAATGACTAGGGAGGATAGGAGGAGAAATGATGCCTTTGAGCTGTGGTGCTGGATAAGAGTATTGAGGGTACCATGGACTGCTAAGAAAACAAACAGGTTAATCCTGGAGAGGGTTAAACCAGGCAGCTGCTTGGAGGCAAGGATTCTGAGGCTACGTCTGACATATTTTGGACATATTATAAGGAAGGACCAGTCCTTGGAGAGGGATGTCATGCTTGGGAGGGTGGAGGGACAGCTCAGGAGGGGAAGACCCTCTATGAGGTGGATTGATTCAGTGACTTAGGTAATTGAGATGGGTGTATTGGAGACAGTGAGATTGGTACAGGACAGAGAAGGGTTTAGGGCTTGTTGTACATAGGGTCGCTATGAGTCGCAAGCAACTTGACGGCGCATAACAACAACAGCTATTCAAGTGAAGTCATCTGCCTTATCGTCTCGAGGCCGGCTCAGTCTTGCATCTTGCTCAGATGTGCATCGCAATGGCTGTCAATGTGTCAAATTTCTCTTGAAGTGGTTTGATGATGTCATTACCTACCCAAGTCCAAGTGCACAAGGGCAGGTGCTGTCTGTCTTCTGATGAGTCTCCAGTGTCCAGTGCAGTGACACGTGGTAGATGCTCAGCAATGAGTGGGTGGCCATGTTGTTGCTGTTTAAGCGCCAACAAGTTAACTACACCTTGTAGAGAACCCATGAACAAGAGCGCAGAACCGTGCCCTGTCCTGCAGTAGCCTCACAATTTCCACTGGGCCACAGATCCCTGTCACAGCAATCATGTCAAACCACCACCCTGAGGGTCTGCAAAGAGCGTTCTTCAAGCATCAGTGAACGTTTGAATCGACTGGAGCGGGAGAATCTGTTGAAAAGGCCATCTCTGAAGCAAGAGGTCTGGAGTTGGGTGTAATGTTCATTAGCAAGCAACAGAAGAGTTTATGTTCGGTTTTAAATATGAACCCTTCTCATCTTGATATAGTGATATCTGTCAAACTCAGGTGCTTCAGGTGAACCTCAGTTTATTCATCTGTATCGTGAACCAAATGCTTCTATAAGGGCCTTTACCACTTCACGGCACTGTTGTCTTTCAATGTGTTTCTCTGACACTGCTGCTGGGCTAGGTCTGAAATGGAAGTGAGAGCAGAGCCCCCAGGCATGTGCACTCAGAAGGTCCATGTGTTTTCTGAACTTGCCTCGTGTGTGCAAAGGATCAGAAAGGAGGTGAGCTCAACCTGGCTGGGCTCAGACTGAGAGCGTGACTAAAGTGAGGAGAAAGACTCCCGATCACAGCTTCCCCTTTCTATTCCTCGGAGCCTGATGTGCAAGGCTTCTCTGTTTGGAATGCTGGTACAGTTGCCAGGGGATAGAGGCAACAAGGAGGAATCTTGCCACAAGGATACGAAGAAGATTCAATGTCCTCTAGCTGCAGTGCTAGAAAAGAGTACTGAACATAGCAGGAAGTGCCAAGAGAACAAATAAGTCTATTCTGGAGAGAGTGAAACCAGGTTGCTCCTTGGAGACTAGGATTTTGAAACCCTGTCTCACATACTTTGAGCATGTTGCCAGGAGGGATCTGTCCTTGGAGAAGGGCATCATGCTTGGAAGGGTAGAAAGTCAGCACAAGAGAGGGGTGGAAAGTTAGGCACAAGAGAAGAGCACCCTGGCAATGGGGTCTGGTGTGTCAGAGACAGTGAGGTTGGCTCAGGATAGGGCAAGATTCAAAGCCCTTGTTCATAGGGTTGTAGTCGACTCAATGGCACGTAACAACAGAATAGTTCAGCATTTATCAAGAACTCTTGAATTAAGAAATTGTAAATTCAAGTAACAATGAACAATGTACACCTTTCTATTAGAATGACTGAAAGGGAAAATCTGTCAATACCAGCTGAGGCTGAGGATGTAGACAAACGGATCTTAACATTCACTGTTGGTGAGAACGCACTTTAGAAGAGCGTTTGGCAGTTTCTTTTAAAACTAAACCTGAATCCTGCAATCAAATCCTTTGTGTTTACCCAACTGATTTGAAAACATGTTCCTACAAAAATCTACATGGGAATGTTTGTAACAGTTTTATTTATACTCACACACAAATTAAAAGCTGTCAAGATGTTTTTCAATAGAAGAAATAATGATAATAACAACTCTCATAAATGCATGATGCTAAATGAAATTTGATTTGAAAAAGCTGGCTACTGTGTGATCCCAATTATCTAACACTCTCAGAAATGCAAAATGAATAGTTAGGGCAAAGAGAGTGGCGAGTGCCAGGGGTCAGGATGCTGGAGAAGGTACCGCCATGGTGTCTACCAGGCAGCACACACTTGTCAAAACCGGCAGGACTTGACAGCACAAACTGTAAACCTTACTCAACACAAAAGTTTAAAAATAGGATTTGACAGGTCGGGTGACCATAGGATGAAATGGAAAATGTGGGAAGAGAGTATAACTGTAACATAGAATATGAAACAATCTCAGTAAGTAGATGGACCATCAGTGTTGCCTAAAAAGTAACTTTGAAAATAAATGCCATTTATAAGACTACAGGTGATGGAATTGGATGTACCCATTCTACTTTAATTGATAAAAGTGTCTCTCACAAAGGTGTAGGCTAACAATTTGGAGTCAACTATAAACGAATTGGACAGTTGAATCATGGATGGTGAAAGATGGGAGTGAAGTATCTCACAGTTGGTGTGGGAGATTGAGCAGTTGGTGGAGTCGACTCTTGGACCTTTGGGATTGCAGCAAAGCTTCTTACCACTAGGCCACCAGAGCCTATAGGCCAATCTAGTTACTCCTTCTTTCAGTGCTGATTGTGGATCCAAGACACAGAAAACCTTTGACAACTTCAATATTTTCTCTGATTAATTATGATGTTGATTATAGGTCGAGCTGTGAGGATTTTTTTTCTTCATCATGAAGTACAATTCATACTGAAGTGTATGATCTTTGATCTTCATCCATAAATGCTTCAAGTCCTCTGCATTCAGGAAGCCAAGCTGTGTCATCTGCATATTGTAGGCTATTAATGAGTCTTCCTCCAAACTATGTACCATATTTTCCTTCATATACTGCAATTTCTCAGATTATTTGCTTAGTACACAGATTAAGTATGGTAAAAGAACATAACCCTGATTTTAAACCTCTCCTGAATTTAAACCATACACTCTCCCTTTAAGAGTCCTCATAGAATAGTGGATAGACCATCAAATAATCAGTAAGTTGGCAGTTTGAAGCAAGATGAAGCCGTTTGTTTCTGTAGGGATTTACAGTTTTATAAACACGTGTTGTTGTGTATGATAGCGTAGGAACTGACCCATAACTGACCCTTCAGTGGGCTTTCAGAGGCAGTTAATCACACAGGAGGAGACTGCCCGTATTTTCCCTACAGAGCAGCTGGTGGCCTTGAACCCTGTCCCTTTGGGATTGCAGTGCAGCTTCTTGCCACAAGTCACCAGAACTCTCTATAGCAATGGTTTAGTACCAGCCTTCTTCTTTTGAGTCACTGCCTCTTGCTCTATATGCAAATTCTCCAGGAGCACACTTAAGTGTTGGGGAATTTCAGTCCTTCACAACATTATCCATACTTTGTTATGACCCACACAATTAAATGCCTTTGCATAGTTGGGAAAACACAGGTCAGTATCATGCCTCACTTTTAGAATAATTTGATATTAGTAATACTCTGTCCTCTTTTGCATCTGCCTTGAATTTCTGGCAGTTCTTTGGACTGCTGAAATCACTTCTGAATATCCCAGTAACATTTACACTCATGAGTAGTATTAATGATATTATTTTATAATTTCTGCATTCTTTTAAACCACATTTTGTTGGGATAGGCACAAATATGGATCTCTTTCTAGTTAGTTGGCCAGATAGCTATCTTCAAATTCATTAGAATAGATGAGTGATTCCAGTATTGTGTTCCTCTGATGAAACATCTCAACTGATACCCTTGTCAATTCTTGGCTCCTTGTTTTCCACCAATGCTTCCAGTGCAGTTTTGAGCCTGCTCCAGGCCCTGGCTTAAAGTCCTTCACGAGTCTTGGGGACGGGAGTCTCTCTGCACTCTGGAAGTCAGCCGGCTAGGTGGGTGGGATGGCTGGCATCTCCATGGTGGCTCCTCTTGGTGGCAGTCAGGCAAGGGAAGTTTCTGGGGTCTTTTGCGTTGTGTGTTACTGTCCTTTTTTGGCCTTCAAAGGCGGATGGGTGGCCCTGACCCTTAGAGTAAGAGTAAATAAGGGTGAGGTCCAGCCTGCCGGAGCCTGCTCCAGGCCCTGGTTTAAAATCTGGAGAAAGGATGAAAGTTATACAGGAGATGTCCAGGACTTTTGTTCACAGGGTCCCTATGAGTTGTCTGCAACTCGATGGCACTTAACACTACCAACAACAACAACAACAACAGCATAGAGAGAGAGCAGTTGGCCAAGCAGACAGAAAGCCATGCTCCCAGGCCAAAGGTGGGTGACTCTACCCTGTGGCCCTCAGGCCTGTCTTTAATTGTTTTTGGTGAAATATTCTTCTAGGTCCTGGTAACCCTGGTCTGTCCACCTGCTGTACAGAGGTAACTCATGGTCTCTATGAAGCCGAACACTGTGACAATGATGTGTCAAATGAGGGAATTGTTATTCCTGATGGACAGTGTTTGGTGGAGTTCGCCGATTAAAACAAGCTTGGAAGCAGGAATGGCATCCACTTCTACAATAGCTTGCCTCTGGAAACCCTATGAACCTGGAGAAAGGACTTTTGTTCATAGGGTGGCTATGAGTCGCCTGTGACTCGATGGCACTTAATAACAACAATCATAAATTATTGATCATATGCTATTTCCTGAACTACTTGAAGTTTAGTGATTCAGTTTGGTTCCATGAACGTTTTGTATTTCTTTCATCTTCTTCTCTGACATCCTTTTGAGTCTTTCCTTTGTTTTCTCTTTTTAAATGTTTTTTTTGCTGTTTTCATGTGTGATGTCTCCTTGATATGGAATGTGTCATACCACACTCATCTGGTCGTTCATCATGAATGTTCAGTGCACCAAATCTATTTGTGAGATGGTCTATAAATTCAGATGAGATAATATACTTTGACTCTTGTGCATTTCTTTTCATTTTGTTCATTTCAATTTGAATTTGTATATGAGCAATTATTGACATAGTCTGCAGTAAATTCTTGGTCTTGTTCTAACTGATGATATGAACATCTATATTTATTTCCTCTTTCAACAGATGTAGTTGATATGATTTCTGGAAATTCTATCAGGAAATCTGATGATTTAGAGCCATAGTTGTGATTGATGTTGTTGGAAAAGGTCTTTGCAATGAATAAGTGATTAGTTTTGAAAAGTTCTCTCATGTGGTCTTGGATGCCTTTTCTTTTACCAAGGCATTGTTTTCCAACTGTTATTATTGTGTGTATCCAGTAGGAGCCTATTCATAGCTGACCCTCTAGAAGACTTTCAGAGGCAGTGAAGCACATGAGAGGAAGTTGTCCATCCTTCTCCCATGGATGAATTCAACTCTCTTTTTTCTTTGTTTCCACCAACAGCATTTCAATCACCACTAACTATAAATGCATCTTGGCTGCATGTTGGTTCAATTTCCAACTGCAGAAGTGTGTAAATATCTTTTGAGTTCTTTATCTTTAACATTAGTGTTTGGTGTGTAAATTTGAAGAATAATATTAACTTGTCTTTCTTGTAGGTATAGATGGATTGTTATTGGTTTTCATCCAGTCACTTATTTGGTGTTATAACATTCAGTCACATTTTGTATTATAACAGTTGCATGATGCCATTATTTAGGAAACATAAGTGACTCCGTGGTAAGGCATTGCACTGCCCACTCAATAAATAGCATGGTGTTCAAATCTACCAGCTGCTCCACAAGAGAAAGATGGGAAGGCTCCTCTAGATGTGAATTTAGAACCTCTAAAAACCTGCTAGAGGGTCAGCTGTGAGGCAGTTCTGACTCAACAACAGCACAATTTCAGCTTGCTCGGCTCCACAATCAACAGTCTTGGTACCAGCAGTCAGGAAATCAAAAGATGAATTGCACTGGGGAAGTCTGCTGTCAGGGACCTCTCTGAAGTGCTAAAGAGCCATGATGTCAGTCTAGACACTAAAGTGTGCCTGATCCAGGCCATGGTCTTTGCAGTCACTTGCTGTCTGCATCAGAGAATAGGACAATGACTAAGGATGACAGAACAAGAATGGATGACTTTGAATTGCGGTGCTGGAAAAGAGTACTGAAGGCACCATGGACTGCCAGGAGAACAAATAGGCCTGTCTCAGAGAGGGTGAAGCCAAGTTTCTGCTTGGAAATTAGGATTCTGAAGCTCTGTCTCACATACTTTGGGCATGTGGCCAGGAGGGACTAATATCTGGAGAAGGACATCATTCTTGGAAGGATGGAGGGACAGCGCAGGAGAGGAAGACTCTGGATGGGATGGATTGACCCAGTAGCTGGAGCGAGGTATTGGAGTCAGTGAGACTGGCTCAGGGTAGGGAAGGGTTCAGTGCTGTTGTACATAGGATCCCTATGCATTGCGAGACTTGATGACACATAAAAATGACACGTAAATGTTGCTGCATTCTCCATTTCCCTTCACTTTACCTATCCATTCTCTACTCTCTGCTCCTGCTCCCTCCCATTTCTGCCTGTCAGCCTTTCACAATTGTTCTCCCTGTGCACAAACCTTTCTTTGAACTCTTTCCTCTCTCTTCTCTTTTTTCCACACCCTTTTGATCAGTTATGCATATCCTGTTCCAGATTGTTAATTGTGATTCACATATTGTCTGGCCATCCATTTATTTTTTGGTTGCTCTTCTTGTCACCTGTTCCATCATAGCATTCATTGTCTGTCCATTCTATTTCTGTTCTCCCCATGCCTGCTGTAATCATCCTGTGCTTATAACGGTGGTTTTAAATGGTATTTTTTCGTTTGTATCCGAGTTACTTCATTCATCATAAAGTCCTCTAGACTCATCCACATCTTTGCCTCCAAGGGGCACTGGGGCTGCAATTTGTTCTTGTGTTTTATAATGATCTTTGTAGCTTTGGGGTTTCTCGCCAGCTCTCTGATCCACCTTACTCTGGCTTTTGTGTATGGTGTGAGATGTAACTCTTATTTCAGTATTCTGCAGACAAATGTCCAGTTTTGTCAGCATCATTTGTTAAAGAGGCTGTTGTCTCCCTATTTAAAGGGATTCCACCTTCTTGTCAAACATCAGTTGACTGTAGGTAAATGGGTTGGTTTCAGGGTTCTTGACTCTATTCCATTGGTCTGTGTGTCTGTCACTGTACCGATACCATTCCAATTTAATCACTACAGCTATGTAGTAGGTTTTGAGATCAGGAAGTGTGGTGCCTCCTACTATGTTTTTCAGGAGAGCTTTGTTACAATGTCCCGTTCTTTCCCAAACAAATTCAGTCCAGACCTTGAAATGTTCTTTCTAACAATAAATGACCCTTCAATTCCCCTTCAAATTTGTCTGATTTGAAAAGGCCAATACTAGTTTCATTTCACTCCACTAATACCAAGCATATTGATCTTTCTGTGTTCTATTTCATTATTTATGACTTCCAGTTTTCCTTGACTCAGACATCAGACATCCTCTGTTCTGATTATTAATGGATGTTGCAGCTGTTTCTTCTCATCTGGAGTCATGCCCCATCAGCAGATGAAGATCCTGAGAACTTCACTCCGTCGCGTCGTTAGAGCTGACGCTAATTTGAGGCGATAGCTCTTCCCTGGTTGTGTCTTCCAACTTGTTCAAAGGCTTTTCACCAGCCATTCAGAACATTTTCACTAATCAATTGTTTTTACAAGTAGGTTGCCTAGTTCTTCTTACCAGCCTGTCTTAGTCTGGACGTTCCCCCTGAAACCTGTCCACCATGAGAAATGCTACTGGTTATTTGAAATAGCAGAAGCATTGTTCCTGACATCACAGACACCACTATAAGGGAAACTGACTGATGACTGGTGGGTAAATAATTCTTGTTGTTGTCAAGTACAACTCATAGCAACCCTGTGAAGGAAACATCTGAATGCTGTTCTATCCTGAGCTATCCTCACACTTCCTGACACACGAGAGCCCATTGCAGTAGTCACCGTATCAATACTCCTGGTTGAGGGTCTTCCTCTCCTTCAGTGACCCTCCACCCTTGCCAGCATCATGTCCTTTTCCAAGGAATATCACCTCATAGCAATATGTCCAAAATATGCGAGGCAAAGCCTCACCATTCTTGCCCCCAAAGAGCACTCCAGCTGCACCCTCTCCAAGACATATCTGTTCATTCTCTTGGCCATCCGTGGTATATTCAGTGCTCTTCTCCAGTACTGCAGCTCAAAGACATCAATTCTTTTTCTGTCTTCCTTATTCACTGGCCAGCTCTTGGATGCATACCTAGTAATCAGAAAGACTATGGCTTGCGTCAGATGCACCTTAGTCTTCAAACTGACATCACCACTCTTCAATCATTTAGGAAGGTCCCTAACTGCAAATGTTTCCAATGCAGTGTGTCTCCTGATACATATTTATGTATGTATGTTTGCGTGTGTGGGTACAGGGGTGGTTCATGGTGTCTCAATGGAATGACGTTAACTGTGAATGGCATGTCCATGAATGAAGGGCCAACTTGACAACAGCGAACAGCAATGTATGTCTCCTTGTTGTTGATCCATAATGTAAGAGTAGAGCTACCCCATAGGGTTTCACAGGCTGTAATCTTTATGGGAAAAGACTTTCCTTCCTTCTGTGGAATGCTTAATGGTTCAAACTGACTCTCTTTCATTGAGCAGCCAAGTGCTTAACCATTGTTAAAGGAACGACCAGGGCTGCATTAACACATATGTGTGTGCACATATGTTTCCTGTGCGAGTTTAAAAGCAGCAGGGCCCTGGGGGCAATGTCAGGTTGTTGATTGAATGGGGCTCCCATTCACCTGTGGCTATGAGGGAGAAAGATGGGCAGTCTCATCCTGTGGTACGTAGAGTCTCTGAAGGCCTATGGCAGGTCAACCACAAGTCACTTTTCACTCAAGAGCAATGAGTTTTTCTACTCCTCAAAAGAAACACCAAGAATGTTGAGAAATTTTCAGAGCCACGAAGAGATGAAAGCAGCTTGATGAGTAAATTCAATATGGTTTCCTGGGATAGGACCATGCTGCACTGGTTGTTGTGACCCGCAGGGTCAGCACGGGCCCACAGCTGATGCTCTGGCATGTTTCCAGATGCAGTTATTTGCTTGGAAGGAGATTGCTCATCCTTTCCCCCTGGAGCAACTGGTGGCGTCAAATCCTGTGCTTTTGGGATTGCAGCGCAGCTTCTTGCCACGAGGCCACCAGAACGCCCTCTGCATTTAGAATATGAAACATTACATTTAGGTTCTGGAGGAGAACAATACTCTTGGAACAGAAAAGGACATTAGGAAGCAGGAATTAAAGTTTGTGAATGACATATCAATACTCATTTCATAAAAGTGATGAATGCACTATACTAACGTAAGATGTTACTAATTGAGGAACCTGGGTATAGAATCTCCAGACATTCTCCACAGGGTCTCCACAGTAATTTATAAATCTAAAACCATTTTGAAATAAAGTTTATTTTTAAAGTCATCATAAACACATTCCCCCCACCCCCAACTGGGAAGGTTTGAGAAGAATGGAAGGAATGTAACTTGAACACCTACTGTTTATCAGGCACTGTGCTAGGCTTCCTTTTTGCCCCCCACAAACTTCTTTAAATTTGTGTAACAGCCTTGTGAATGCAGCATAATCCAATAATCAGATACGGAAAGGACTGTACGAGGAAGGCAGGCAAACAGCCCAAGATTACATAGCTACTGGGGGGTGGGAGTAGAAGTGCAATAAAAATTGTGTCAGGTGCCATTGAGTCAGCGTCCTAGTACCCTGTGTAGGACAAACCCTGTCCTGTCCTGTAGCATCCTCACAACCTGCTGGGTTCAAGCCCATTGATGCTGTCGCTGTACCACTTCACCTCATTGAGAATCTTCCTCTTTCTTACGGACTCTCCTCCAAGCATCATGTCTTTCTTCAAGCATCATGTCTTCTTCATCATGTCTTTCAATATCATGCCCTTCCTGATATTAAACCCACATTATGTGAGATGAAGTCTTGCCGGTTTTGCTTCTGCAGAACACTCTGGCTGCACTTTTTCCGAGACAGCTTTGTTTGTTCTTTTGACAGGCTGTGGTCTGTTTTTGCCAACACCACCATTCAAAAGCATGGCTTCTTTGTCAGTCTTCCTTATTCAGTGTCTGACTTTCATATGCATATGTTGCTGTTGTTTTTCAGTGCTGTTGAGTTGACTCATAATAATCTTATGAACAATAGATCTGAACTCTGTCCTATCCAGTGCCACCCACATAATTTCTGACACATTTGAACCCGTTGCTGTTGTCACTGTGTAAATCCATCTCACTGAGCGTCTTCTTCTCTTTTGTTGACCTACCTTCTCAAGCATGATGTCTCTTTCCAAGGAATAGCCTCTCCTTAGCATCATGCCCAGAGTAAGAGAGATGAAGTGCTTTATCATCTTTGCTTCCAAGGATTACTCTGACTGTACTTTTTCCTAGACAGATGTTTGCTCTTTTCTCTAATACAACTCGAAGGCATGGATTCTTTTTCTGTCCTCCTAGTCATTGTCCAGTTCTCAGATGCATAGCAAGCAATGAGAGAAAACTATGAACTGAATCAGGCACACCATAATCTTCAGACTGACGTAATTTCTGTTCAGTTATTTAAAGAGATCTATGACAGAGGATTTGTCTGATGCAACATCTCTCCTGATCTCCTGATGGCAGGTACCAGGAGTGTTGATTGCGGATCCAAGTAAGGTGAAATCATAGACAAGTTCAATCTTTTCTCCATCTGTCATGATGCTGCCTGTTAGCCTGGTATCATATGAAGTGATTAGGAATACCATGGCTTTGGTCGTATACAATTTTATTCTCAAAGTAATATCCTTTCTCTTTAGAAGCTGAATGAGGTTCTTTGCAGCTGATTTTCCCAGTGCAACATGTCATTTGATTTATTTTTAAATTTAAAAAAAAATTTTATACCGCTTTACATACATACAAAGTTCATTTGATTTCTTGACCATTAGTTTGGCTATTTTGTTGGACCATGGTTAACTTGAGTATCATTATAGTTCATCTTGGGAAAGGTTCTTCATGAAAAGATAGATTTTAGTGGAGTTTCTAGACTATGATAAATTAGGAAGTAGGACTGACAATCCACTTCTGAAATAATTTGAAATTGATAACTTAAGAGTAAAGATCTCTATTATTTCCCTTTTCTACCAATACATAGAAAACAAACAGATTCATCCTGGAGAGAGTTATACCAAGCTACTTATCTGACATACTTTGGGCATGTTGCAAGGAGGGACAGGTCCTTGGAGAGGGACATCATGCTTGGGAGGGTGGAGGGACAGCGCAGGAGGGGAAGGCCCTCTATGAAATGGATTGATTCAGTGACTGGGGTAATCGGGATGGTGTGTCAGAGGCAGTGCAATTGGCACAGAATAGAGCAGGGTTTAGGGCTGTTGTACATATGGTCGCTATGAGTCGCAAACGACTCGACGGCACATAACAATAACAACAACCAATACATACAGGAAGAAATTGTCAGGGAGCCTCTGCTATCTACCCTTTCTCTATCCTCTCTGTTATCTACCAATAGTGTTGTTGCTAGGAATTTCTGTCTGGTGTCTGAAGCTTTTAGCCATGACCTTTACCTGCGCTAAGAGTATCACTTACCAGATGACTTGTGGTTGGTCACAGAAAGTGTGGAGAACTTGGATTTTTCTGGGCAAAAAGCCTATCTGGCTAGTGTGTAATTACCACCACACGGTCAGAAGTCCTTGAAATGGCCATTCGAGTGACATCTGCTGGTAAGGATGGAATGAAAGTCCTCTTACTTCCTGCTCATGAACTCCACAGGCTTTACAATGTGACATTTAAGACCTGTATGATTACGAACCTTAACTCTATCCTTTGCTGTGTTTTCTTCACCTAGGCCAATTGACTGTAACAAATTTATTCCCATTTAAAAAAAAGGTGATTCAACAGAGTGCAGAAATTATCTAACAATATCACAGGCAAGCAAAATCATGCTAAACATTATTTGAAAAAATGGCTGGAATGGAGAAATTCTAGAAATTAAAACGGCATTCAGAAGAAGCTTTGGATGAGGGACATCATTGCTGGTGTCAGATGGCTCTTGGCTGAAAGCAGAGATGACAGGAAAGATGTTTACTTGTGCTTTATTAAGACAAAGACACTCAACTGTGTCAATCAAAACAGGTTATGGATAGTACTGAGAAGAACGAAAATCCCAGAACACTTAATCGTGCCTCTGTGAAATCTAAACTCAGATCAAGAAGCAATTGTCTGACCGCAGTTCCCATCTCTCGCCGTGGACACTCTGGCTTTTCAGTAGTAAGAATGATTTGGGGTCAGTTTCCATTCATATCCCACCTGTGCAGGTAAGGCTGAGTAACCTCAGGAAAACAGTGCTACCTCTCTGAACCTAATAGTGCAGCCATGTGTCAGTCCATCTTGAGGGATGGTTTCCCTCCTTTTGCTGGTACGTTGGAGATCTGCCGTCTCTCTGGTTCCAGGACGCTCCACAGAGGGAGCTTGCTGGGCCTTAGTCATGGCTGCTCGGGTGTCAGGAGTGGAGTGGTATGGTGGGAGTGCGTCCCATTACCTATAGGACGCTCTTGTACCAGCTATGCATGCTCACACCTTGTCACTCAACACACAGGACTTTTCCTCCTGCCTGGTGGGGTTCCTCTTCTGGCTCCCCTAGTCCAGTTTTCTGTCTTACCCCTGTTGTCCCCAGTGGCCATTGCTCTCTTGGAAGCAAGGGGTGATAGATCTGGTGTTCTGAGGAGGGACAAGAGCAGCTCTGGAGCTCCCTTTCATGAGTCAACTGTCCTAGCTCCCTCTGATTATGCAGCTCATCCAGTTGAGTCAAGACTTGAGAGTCCGAGTTCAAATCCTGTGTTGGGACATTTAAGAAACAAGGGTGGCATGAGTTGGTAAAAGTTCCTTTTTAAAATTATCTTACTAGTAAATAAAAAGAAAGAAAAACAATGGTAACTTTAGGATAGTCACCTCAATGGATGCACCTAAAATTTAATGACAGTGAAACCTGAAAACGGAGACCCGACCCTCCATTCACAGAGGTACTCACTCCCCATGAAAGGCTCAGTCTGGGAATTGAGAAGCCTGGACAAACCTCCCCAGAGACTTGTCGGCTTCCCTTACTGAATTTAGAGGAATGAGCACTTCTGTTTCTGTGACTATCTTAATGATAATAATAATCAAACTCTTTTCATCTAGTCATTTTTTAAAATAGTGGAATAATACCTCACACCAATTGACTTTAAACATCTCCCAATCTTTTCTTAGGAGAAAGGATTCACAGACACCGTAGGTCAGATCAAGCTTCTCCTTGCCCCCAAAGACCACGCAGATGGGGTTTAAGTGTCTTTGTTCCCTCGACTCAAGTTGCAAGAAATGCATGTCATTTCAAGAAGTATGGAACTAATTGAGGAATATGTCCAGTGCTTGTCGAGGTGAACAGGGCAGATAAATAAAAACTCCATCGCACATAAATCTTCCCTCCCAACATCAAAGAAGCAGGATCCTGCTAAGTGTATTTGTATAATGCAGTAATTTATGCAAAAAGCAGCTTTGATAAATGTCCCCTAATTTATTGTCATGTATCTCAAATCAAAGTCAAACATTTATAGCCTGTGCCTGAAGGAAGCCAGGCCTCAGAGAGCCAGGGGGTTTGAAGTAGGTAAAGCTCTGTTGGGCAAAAGGTTAAACAGGATCTGGTTTGAATGTTAAGAACTTTCCACAAATAATAGCAAAAGAAAAGAAAAGACTAGTTTTGCTTTTAAAAATGAAGGGGGGTAGAATTCCCCTGTATCCTCTTCTGCCAAGGACAGGACTAATCCATGGACCAAGATTATCTTAAGGGAAAAGAAAAAGAGATTGAAGTTTATCATTTTGTGAATCATCAGAGTGCTGTTGTTGTACGCCACCAAGTCTGAACTGACTCATGGCTGATCTTCCTTCCGGTGGGTTTTCAGAGGCAGTAAATTGCACGGGAGGAGACTGCTCATCCTTCACCCTGGGAGCAGTTAGTAGATTTGAACAGCATGCCTTTGGGATTGCAGTTCAGCTTCTTATCACTAGACCACCAAAGCTCCCTATGATCAGAATAAGGGAAAATAATAATAATAATATGCCATCACATCGTAGGTGACTCATAGAGACCCTATGAATGAAAGTCCTCAACACTTGTGTGACTTTCATAATTTCTCCAGGTTCATAGGGTTTCTGGAAGCAGGCTCTTGTGGAAGTGGATGCCACTCCTGCTTCCAAGCTTGTTTAATTGGGGAGTTCCACCACACACTGTCCGCCATGAGTAACCATTAAAGAATTTGACACATCAGTGTCACAGTGTTCAGTTTCACAGCAACCACAAGTTGCTTCTGTATGGCAAGAGGACACCAGGGCTATATGACCTGGAAGAATGTTTGCACAAAAACAATGAAAAACAGGCCTGAGGGCCTCGGATTTAAAGTCACCCACCTTTGGCTTGGTAGCATCACTTTCTGTCCACTAGGCCAACTGATCACTCTCTATGTTGATGTTATTGTTGTTAGGTGCTGTCGAGAAGTAGACGACTCCTAGCAACCCTGTGAATGAAAGTCCTCAACACTTGTGGGACTTTCATCCTTTCTCTAATAATTCTAATGATGATGATGATGTTATTATTGATGTTAGCTACCATTGAGCCCCCAACTCTTGATGACTTTGAACACAATGGAACAAAAACTCTACTTGGACCAGCAGGTCATAATCAAATGATGACCCACCAAATTTTTCAGATTGATTTTTGGAAGGGGAGTGCCAGACTTTTCTTCCCAGTGCTTTGATTCTGGAAGCTCCACTCTAACCTGTTCCACATCATAGTGCGACGTGCAGCCTCCACTGACAGGTAGGAAGGTGCACTGGGCAGGAAATCAAACAGGTGTTTCTGCATGGAAGGCAGAAATTTGACCCCCAAGCCAACAAGGCCTTGATAATAGCACTAGCTAGGGAGCTCTGGTGGCCTAGTGGTAAGAAACTGCGCTGTAATCTCAAAGGCATGTGGTTTGAATCCACCAGCTGTTCTACTGGAGAAATACAGGCAATATCCTCTTGTTCAGTTAATTGCCTTTGAAAACCCACTGGAGGGTCAGCTATGGGTCCATTCTGACTCAATGGCAGATAAGAACAACAAAAAGAAGCAGCAGTTACTGAATGCTTGCTTTGTGCCAAACACATAGCATTTGTCATTTGTTATCCTGTCATTTTCTGGGGCAGAGTAAGTTTACCAATCTCATTTTACAACTGGAGAGACTGAGATAGGATCTTGAGTGTGGTCTAGAAGGCCTATGAGCTGGGGGGTTTGACACTTAGTGAACACCAAGCCATGGGCTGGTTTATGTAGTGCTGTGTTGTGCTGTGTGCTCTGTGTGTGTGTGTGTGTGTGTGTGTGTGTGTGTGTGTGTGTGTGTTTAATCTGACTGTAATAGCTCATTTCACTCCTGATCATTTGTCCCAAGATGAGACTGGAGTCAGTGTGAATGGGAAGACTGTCCCAGAGGAAAAGGACCCAGGATTTGTGGTTAGGGTGGTCTTCGTTCCAATCCTGTCTCTATCACTTCCCAATCGGGAGACTCTGGGCAAATCTTTAACTTCAGTAAGCCTCAAAACAGCCATCTATTGAAGAGGGCAAATAACTGTCATGATTCCAACTCATAGAGATACTATAGGACACAGCAGAATTGCCCCATAGGGCTTCCAAGGCCACGGTCTTTGCGATGTCATATCACTATGTATTATTTCCCATGGAGCCTCTGGACCGTTTGAACTTCTGGGAACTTTCTTTCAGCAACCGAGCTCTTAACCATTGCATCACCCTGGGATGAACAGTAGTATCAACTTAGCCTGCCAGGCATATGAAACACGCCTCAAGAAAAGTCGTAGGGTCTGTTACACCACATTCCCACTAGCAGTTTTAGGTTCTGGTTCCACAGTATAGAAACACTTAGCTTTCCCAAATGCACCTCCAGAAAGCTGCTCCCATCTGATGTTACTGGAAAGATGAAGCCGACTTTGTAACTTGGTATTTTGCATTTTCAGTCTAAGGAGCTTTGCTTGCCCGCGATCTCTATAAAATAAGCTCTCCAACTCCAGCAGTAGCATAGCTGCAGACAGCAGCTGTTTAAAAGATTTTACTGCCCATCTGGTGGCCTGGCGTGGTCTTCAGGCTGCTTCCAGAAGAAAGGGCTTTGCTCTGTGATTCTCCCAGCTGGTAACTGGTATTGCAAAGCTATATCCAGAGCTCAGTCTTCTGGATAAATAAAACTGAGATAGAGGACATGCTTGTAAAGGGCAGGAGGCTTTCGCCATTGGCCAGAGTTGGGCCTCTAAGGCCTGGCTCACGCTGCCGGCTGCTTTCTGTCCAGGGCTAGTCCTGGTGGCTGTAAATCTCAAGTCCAGGGTGGATGGACTAGAGAGATATGGTCATATTTGCCATCAACTTGTTGGCTTCACTCAGTTCCGGCTGCTGTGGGCTGTGTGAGAGAACAAGGCTCTTCCCACCCAAACGGTGACTAGAAATATTTCCACTTGACTTTTGAAGCATGCTAACAAAGAACTCCCCCTCTACATCCGCCCCCATGCAGGGTGGGGGAGAAGACCCAACGCTTCAGCACAGACTCTGAGCGATGCTGTAGTCATCCCAAACACAAAATCAAGAGCTGGTTCTTAGGTTCAGTCCCAGGAATAGCACTTATTAGTCATGTGGACCTGAAACTCATTTCCAGAACTCATTTTCTTACCTGCAGTATGAGAACTGGAGATCCGTGGATGAAGAAAACCGTGAATATGCTCAGCTCTTAACCTGAAGTCCGGAGTTTGTTTTTTGTTTTGGGGTTTTTGTTGGGTTTTTTTTTGTTTTTTTGGTTTGTTTGTTTGTTTGTTTGTTTTATAATACTTATACTTTGGACATGTGGCAAGAAGAGACAAGTCCTTGGAGAGGGACGTCATGGTTGGGAGGGTGGAGGGACAGCACAGGAAAGGAAGACCCTCTATGAGATAGATTGATTCAGTGACTGGGGTAATGGGGGTTGGTGTGTTGGTGACGGTGAGATTGGCACAGGACAGAGCAGAGTTTAGGGCTGTTGTACATAGGGTTGCTATAGTCACAGAGGACTCAATGACACATAACAACAACAACAACAACATACTTTATGTTCTCAGATGGTGTAGTCATCCATAGTGAGTTGTGATGCTAACTTAAAAGATTTGAATCTCTAATTTTTCAAACACAACAGAGATGCCAAGGGAGAAAGCTGAGACGTCTTCCCTTGCTATGATGTGTGAGGTAGAATCAACTCAATTTGGAGCAAACACCTATGTCATATGGTAAGGTTCTTCTTCGTTCTCTATGGGTATTCAGGACTACCCATTGTGAAGCCTGGCATTTGAGTCTGTCTAGAGGCACGTCAGATAAAAGGCCTGGTGGTTCACTTCTGAAGAATTGGAGTTCTGCTCTGACACACACAAGTTGCAGTGAGTTGGGATCAACTTGACTGGAATAAAGCTGTTTTAACTGGCTTAAAATGAGACTTAATACTGTCCCAGGGCTGTATAATATATGAGAGGAACAGTCTATTATACTGCCCAAGGAGAGTTGGCATAGGGCGAATGTTCCCTTTCTTAAACTCAGGTTCCTTTTCTGTCCATAGCAAAGACCTCTTTTCCACCTGACAGAGATAGAGAAAAGTTACCTGAGGCTCTGTACCTCACTAGTCTCTGTGCATTGCCAGTTTTCTCATCTTGCTTCCCCAAACTTTCAAAAGTGGACACTGAAAACTCGAATCACATACAAACATCCACAGGAATTTCCTACACACCTCCAGCTAACCAGATAAATCACAGCTGTTGAGTTGGAACTGACTCATAGTTGACCCTCCAACAGGTTTTCAGAAGCTGTGAATCACATGGGAGGAGAGTTGCTGGTAGATTCGAGTCATCTATGAGGATTGGGTAATGGGTTAACAGCACTGCTCCCTACAAATTATGTCATTCAAAACCCAGAGACATTTTAAAGGCACTTGAGAAAGGGCGAGGGTGGCAGTCCATTGTGGTTGGACACCACAGTTTTGGCTGACAGTGACCCAATGTGATAGAATAATCCCAAACATGGCTAATATGATATTAATAACCTCTATCATGCTTTTGATGGAGCAGCTAGGAAATCAAAAGACGAATTGCATTGGGAAAGTCTGCTGCCAGGGTCCTCTCCAGAGTGCTGAAGAGCAGCGATGCCAGTCTGGAAACTAAAGTGAGTCTAATCCAGGCCATAGTCTTAGCAGTTACTTGCTATGTGTCAGAAAGCTGGACAATGGCTAGGAATGATAGAAAGAGAATTGATGCCTTTGAGCTACAGTGCTTGAGAAGAGTGGTGACTATACAATGGCCTGCCAGGAGAATAAATGAACAAATAGGTTTATCCTGGAGAGGATTAAACCAGGCTGCTCTTTGGAGGCAAGGATTTGGAAGCTCCATCTGACATACTTTGGGCATGTTGCAAGGAGAGACCAGTTCTTGGACAGGGACGTCATGCTTGGGAGGGTAGAGGGACAGCACAGGAGAGGAAGACCCTTCTCAGAGATGGATTGATTCAGTGACTGGGGTAATGAGGGTAGGTGTGTCAGAGATAATAAGGTTGGCTCAGCATAGAGTAGGTTTCAGGGCTATTGTACACACGGTCGCTATGAGTTGCAAGTGACTTGAAGGCACAGAACAACAACACCGTGGTTTCCATGGACGGGATCTTTACAGATGCATACCAGAAGGTTTTTCTCCTCTGAAGCCGCTGGATTAGTTCAAACATCCTATGTTTGGTTAGTAATGAGTCACCAGGGCTTCTTCGTGTTTCATCACGAGTGTTGGAGCTGAGGCCCTGCAAGCTTTCGAGAGGCCGTCACTGCACGCTGGCTGCCATATTGGCTCCTGAACTCAGCTGCAGGTTTCCCACGGGAAGAACGTGAGGACTAGCTCCTCCATCGTATCCATATCCGTCGGGTCCCGGCGAAGAGCAGATCACAGAGCTCTTCCAGCAAGTGCTGTCAGACCCGGGGAATCCTGGAGACCATACTAAGGTAAGTTCAGGGAAAAACACATGTCCTCTCCCTCCTTCAAATACCTCAAAGTCAGCTTTTGTTGTCCTTTTGCACCACCTCTACACACAGCCCAGAAAACTGCCAACACTGGAGCCTCTTCTGTGGTGTCATGGCCTGTGTACCACATCCTGCAGGCTAGCAGTGAGAAGAACTGTGGTCTGGCCCAATTTTAGCCACATGCTGTGTTCAAGGACACTGTGTGTGGATTGTGTCCATAACCCCTCTCTCCTCCCTCTGCCTGTCTGTGTGCACTGAACCTAAAGAGAAGTGGAGAGCTTCTAGTCTTTCATTTATTTTCATTTTGGTGACACTATGATGTTCTCTCTGAAAGATAGCTTCCATTTCCTGATCTTGAAGAGTGACAAAGCTCAGAGTACAGGAGGCCTTGAGATACAGAAATGGTCTTGGATTCTTAAGTACAAAGGGAGTAACAATGGTAGTATGAACAGGAAGAGTTACCTCTTGTTAAGTGGAGGCTTGGGCCAGGCTTTATGTAAACATTTACTCTTTTGATCCAACTTGTGAGCTATGTAATACATAGAGAAATTCCCATTTCTCAGATGTGGAAACTGAGGCTCAGGAGCCCAAGCTTACCCAGTCGGGGAGTTGTAGTTAGAACTCAGATTTGTCTAATTCCAAAGACACTGCTCAGGCATTTATACTAGCAGTCTTGGTAAATGTTGTATGTGACGAGGGGGGTGAATTCCTGAATGCCTGTGTCCCTTCTTGGGCTGAGGTACGTCCAGGCCGAGCACCAGCCTGGGAGAGAGAAGATGGAGCAATTTCTTGTCACGGCCACTGGGAATTATGAAGGAATTTTGTCCTCTGATGACTTAAATGAAGCCAGCTGGGAAAAGCTGTTTAGAAGACGCAACCAAGAACATGACCTGAGATACCATTGTTCAATGTAGTACTTTGGCTGTACAGACATCAAGTACAGATGAAAGAGAGAAAGTAAAACATAGGCATTGCTTGCAATAGTAGCTTTCTTTTAGCTCAATGGGCTAGAAACTGAAAGTTGATTGCCATTTGTGGACAGGTTCCAAAACATTTTGGCCTATCTGCTTGTGTCAATCTAAAGGGTAGAACTAATAATACCAGCAGGATACTGTCTTCAGTACTGTTACAAATACAAAATGACTGTCTTCAAAAATCTTCCAAAACTGGAAGAAGGCATAAATACCTTTGGTGGGCCTTTCAGGACAGAATATTAGTGACTTCAGGTGTAGGGGAGAGAATTCTCAGCATTCCGGGGGAGGAAAGGTCCCAACCTCTTAATGAATTCACTCATCAGTAAAAAAAAATAATAATAATAATAATAATACTGAGCACACTATATATTATGTGTATATATTATTGAACAAAAAGGTCAAAGATCTCTACCTTTATGGAGGTTATATTCTAGAAGGGGAGACATGATTTTTAAAAACAATAACAAGTTGAAAGTAAGAAAACTTCAGACAATGAAGGACACAGAGGGTGACTTGGAAATGTTAGTAGGACAGTAACTTTGGGTGGGTGATCTGGGAACGAGTCTCTGATTTCACACTGTCTTTAAACAACCAAAATCGCTGGGTAATGCCAATGATAAGTACTCAGCTAGTAACTGAAAGGTTGATAGCTTGAATCCATTTAATAACACTTCAGAAGAAGAAAGGCCTAGTGATCTATTTGTTGAAAACCTGTGGAACACACTTCTCCTCTGATACACATGGGATCATCATGAATCAAATCAGCAAACTGTGACCCAAAAGATAATAAAGGATAAAGAATAAAGACTGTGAGAAGACTTCAAAAAGAGACAGAAGCCACAGTGGAGAGATCCCAAACCATATTTTAAATGTTTTTCTAATATTTAGAGAGTTGAACAATAACTAGGGAGGACAGAAGGAGAATTGATGGCTTTGAGCTGTGGTGCTGGAGAAGAGTATTGAATGTACCACGGGCTGCCAAGAAAACAAACAGATTCACCTTGGAGAGGGTTAAACCAAGCTACTCCTTGGAGGCAAGGATTCTGGGGCTTCGTCTGACATACTTTGGGCATGTCGCAAGGAGGGACAGGTCCTTGGAGAGGGACATCATGCTTGGGAGGGTGGAGGGATGGCACAAGAGGGGAAGACCCTCTATGAGGTGGATTGGGGTGACTGGGGTAATCCGGATGGGTGTGTCAGAGGCAGTGCGAATGGCACAGGATAGAGCAGGATTTAGGGCTGTTGTACATATGGTCGCTATGAGTTGCAAACAACTCGAAGGCACATAGCAACAACAACAGGAACAATATTTAGTTAATATAATACTTAGCTGGAGAAGGTCAAGGACTGTAGTCTTCAGTATAGATTGAAGCTCAACATCAAGAAGACAAAGATTCTCACCACTGGGCCAATTAACAGCACCATGATGGATGGAGAAGAGATTGCGGTTGTTAACAATTACAGTTTGCTCGGTTCCACAATTAACACTCTTGGCACCAGCACCCAGGAAATCAAAAGACAAATTGCACTTGGAAAATCTGCTGTCAGGGATCTCTCCAAAGTACTGAAAGGAACAATGTCAATCTAGTGACTAAGATGCACCTGATTCAGGCCATGGTCTTTGCCATTACTTTCTATGCATCAGAGAGCTAGACAATGACTATAGATGACAGAAAAAGAGTCGATGCCTTGGAGTTGTGGTGCTGGAGGAGTCTTGAACATGGAATGGCCCGCCAAGAAAGCAAATTGGTCTGTCTTAGAGAGAATGAAACCAAGTTTCTCCTTGGAGGCTAAGATATTGAAGCTCTATCTCAGATACTTTGGGCACATGGCCAGGAGGCACAAGATCCTTGGAGAAGGAAATCATGTTCAGAATAGTGGAGGGACAGCCCAAGAGAGGAAGACTGCGGATGAGATGGGTTGATACAATAACTGGGGATAAGGGGTTAGATATGTTGGAGTCAGTGAGACTTGTTCAGAACAGGGCAGGCTTCAGAGCTGCTGTACATAGGGTCACAGGCAACTCAGTGGCATATAACAAGAACAACAACAACAACAACAACAACATTTAGTTTATTGACAAGAGCTTTGATATATGAGAATACATTTTTTATAATAATCTCTCCGATTAAACATGGCGCTTAAGTAGAGTGAAGTGTAACTCACTTTGTTTCTTTGTTTATTCTGGCTGTAAAAATCTTATCAGTGCTGGAGTGCTGATCTTGGGTCTACTCCTGACCCATGGTGTGACTTTGGGAAAGTCACTTAACCTCTCTGAGCTGCTCCTCCAAGAGGACCAAGCAAAACCGAGAGATCTCAAAGCCCCTAGAGGTCAATGTTTCCATGATCTAATAATCAAAACAAAACGTCCTGATGTGTCATTGGGAACACATGGATTTCCTCAGTTTGCCAGCAAATTGCATTACCAGATTCTGACCTGAGACCACAGCAAAGGATGTGAGCTGGGGCTGAGTGCTCAGCCTTGATCCCCATCCGGAGCCAGCTCGGGCTGTCCAGGAGCTCTGGGGATGCAGCCTGGCCAGCACCCACATATGTCTTGTATTAACGTTATTTTCTTAATGGCAACAGCCCTAAAACCTGCCTATTTTACTATTGAGTTACACAGCTTAGTCTTAGTATCGCTTACACCTAAATATGTCTCTAGCTGATGAATCCACTGTTTTGTTTTTACTTTCTCCTCATCCTCTTCTTTGCCCAGGTGTTGTGGCCACCGAAAATAAAATGGCTTAATCACAGCGCTATTTTTAAACAAAGTGTGATATGTTTTTAAACTTTGGGTGTAAGAAGAAAAGGGGGGGCTTTCTACGAAGATGGCGCCGAAAGCGAAGAAGGAAGCCCCTGCCCCTCCCAAAACTGAAGCCAAAGCAAAGGCATTGAAGGCCAAGAAGGCAGTCCTGAAGGGCATCCACAGCCAAAAAAAAAGAAGATCTGCACGTCACCCACGTTCCGGCGGCCTAAGACGCTGAGACTCCGAAGGCAGCCCTAATACCCCCGGAAGAGCGCTCCCAGGAGAAACAAGCTTGACGACTATGCCATCATCAAATTTCCCCTGACCACTGAGTCAGCTATGAAGAAGATAGAAGATAACAACACACTTGTGTTCATTATGGATGTCAAGGCCAATAAACACCAAATTAAACAAGCTGTAAAGAAGCTCTGTGACATTGATGTGGCCACGGTCAACACTTTGATTAGGCCTGGTGGAGAGAAGAAGGCCTATGTTCGACTTGCTCCTGATTATGATGCTTTGGATGTTGCCAACAAAGTTGGGATCATCTAAACTGAGTCCATCGGGCTAATTCTAAATGTAATAAATTTTTCTCACCATAAAAAAAAAAAAAAGAAAGGGGGGGAATGTCTGTTGTGCTACTTGAGCAATTTTTTCAGTGTTTCATACACATGGGATTCTTGAAGGCAAATGGCCTAGGACAGTTTGTCATGAGTGTGGAAAAACACAAAAAAGCAAACAAAGTGACTCTCTTTTGTAATGGCTCTCAGACCCCGGTTGAACTCTTAATTTCAATTTAATTATGCCTTAGTAAGGGAGCTCTGGTGGCCTAGTGGTAAGGAGCTGCAACTACAATCTCAGAGGCGCACGATTCAAATCCACCAGATGCTCTGCCAGGAAAGGAGGGACAATCTCCTCCTGTACCAGTCAGATCTGATTTGACGGTACACTCACACAAAAATAATAAAAAATAAAAAAAATTATGCCTTAGTGAGGTTCCTTGATACCACGTAGATGGCAGGGAGCTGAGCAGCTTAATCTAAAGATGGTGCCTTTCTGGAAGTTTGAATCTCCCAGCAGTCCCATGAGAGAAAGATGGACAGTCTCCTCCTTGTGTGCCTTACTGCCTCAGAAAACTCAGTGGAGAGTCACCTGTGTGTTGGATTTGACTTACTGAAGCGATGAGGATGACTGACATAATGGTTAGGCTCTTGGTTGTTAATTTAAAGGTTGGTTTTTCAAACCATCTAACAAATCCACAGGAGAAAGACTTGACAAAGTGTTCTGTAAATATTACAGGCAAAGAAACCCGCTGTACAATCCTGTCCTGTTAAAAGGGTCTCTGTGAGCGAGAACCGAGTTGATGGCCTCAACCATAATAGCATGCACTGAATGAGGGCCCCCTCTATAATAGGCTGCCCTGGAGTGTAAATGTTCTCCCATCCACTTGTTATTGAAAGACAATGCTCATTATAATGATTGAAAGTAATGTGACAATGATACCAATTGGCAATTTCACCCAAAAATGTCTATACCTCAGGTTACCAAATTTTCAGCCTTACATGTTATTTTCAAAAAAGGAACACCTCATGGTTTTCTCAGCACTTTCTCCTTTTCTCCCCATCTTGCAAGATGATCTATGTGTCTCCTGAGGGCTCTCCTCATTTCTAAGTCAACCAGGTACCAAGAGCAAAATCAAAAGTAATACACTTGCTGTGGAGTTACTTCCAACTCAAGGTGACAGCACGTGCTTGAGGGCGGGACTGAGTTCCTCAGGGTTCCAAGACTAGTTTTAGAAGCAGAAAACCCCTAGCGGTAAGAAACTGCACTACAATCCCAAAGGCATGTTCAAATCCACCAGGTGTTTTATGGGAAGAGGGTGGGCAATCTCCTTCCATGTGATTTACTGCCTCTGAAAACTCACTGGAGGATCAGCTATGATCGGTTCTGATTCAACGGCACTCAAAAATAACAATTAACGGTAAGGTCAGCAGACAACATTAACTGTACTGTTCCTTTGCTGCACGGAGAAGGCACGTGGCTAGAATTCGTTAGCTCTGTCTTCAGAAGGATGGGCAATCTCCTCCTGTGTGATTTACTGGCTCTGAAAACCTGCTGGAGGGTCAGTTATGGATTGGTTCCAACTTGATGGCACTTAAGAACAATATCATGGGCCTACAACTCCCATAGGCCAATTAATCAACCCAAGTCAATTTTCTCTTTTTAACCCATCACATTTTTCCCAGCATGATGCCTAAGGACAGATCCCTCCTGACAACATGCTCAGTGTTAGACCATGCTTTCACCATCCTTGCCTCTAAGGCATGTCCTTGTTGATATTCCTCAAAGATAGATTTGTTTGTTCTTTTGGAACTACATGTGATATTCACTATGCTGATACTATAATTCAAAGGCATTAATTATTTTTCATCTTCTGTTGTTGCCTAACTTTCAGGTGCATAAGAAGTAATTGAAAAGATGGTTTCTTAAGTCAGGCACATCCTAGTCTTTAAACTCACATCATTGATGGTTAGCATTTTGGAGAGATCCTTGAGAGTAGATTTCCCCAATGCAACACATCTTTTGATTTCTTGACTGCTGTTAGCATGGATGTTCATTGCAGATCCAAGTGGAATGAAATAGTTGACAACTTCAATCTTTTCTCCATCTATCATGATGTTGCCTATTGGTCTTCTCGTGAGGATTTTTGCTTTCTTGCTTTCAAGATATGCTATGCATCAAAGAGCTGGACAATGACTGAGGATGACAGAAGAAGAATCGATGCCTTCTGTGGTGTGGAAGAAGAATACAAAATATCCCAAGGACTGTCAAAAGAACAAACAGATATGTCTTGATAGAAGATTCAGTCAGAGCTATCCTTTGAAACAAAGATGATAAGCTTCATCTCATATACTTTAGGCATGTTCCTAAGGGAGGGTATTCCTTGGAGAAGGACAGTAAAGGAAATAAAGACCTTTAACCATGTGGATTGGCACAGTGACTACAGCAATGGCTTAAGTATATGAGAGATTGTGAGCATGGCACAGGGCAGAACAGTGTTCAGATCTATTGTTCGTAGGGACACTATGTGTTATACTCAACTTGGTGGCACTTAACAGCAGCAATCCATATTGAAGGCTCTAGTCTTTGATCTTCTTCAGCAAATGCTTCAAATAGTCTTCACTTTCAGCAAGCAAGATTGTGCTTTCTGCATAATGCAGGATGTTGACGCCACATCTTCTTCATATAGTCCATGATCTCTAATTATAGCTTAGCACACAGATGAAAGTTATACAAGTGTTCAGGTCTTTCATTCATAGGGTCGCTATAGGTCGTCTATGAGTCGATGCCACTTAACAACAACAACATATATATATTTAACAGGCATGGAGAAAGGATACAACTCTGATGCACATCTTTCCAGATGTTAAAACATGCAGTGTTCCCTTGTTCTGTTCCTATAACTGTTTTTTGGTCCATGCATAGGTATCACACAAACATAATTAAGGGTTTTGGGATTCCCATTCTTCTAAATTCTGTTCATTACTTGTTATGGTTCACACAGTCAAAAAACACCTTTCCGTTGTCAACAAAACACAAATAAACATTACAAATAAAGATTTTTCTAATATTCTCTGTTCTCAGCTAAGATCCATCTGATAGTAACAGTGCCCTTGCGCCCCTGTCTCTTCTAAATCCAACCTGAATTTCTAAAAGTTCCCTGTCAATTTACCATTCTAGCCATTTAAAAAATAATCTTCAGCAAAATTTTATTTACATGTAATATTAATGATATTGTTCAATAATTTCCACATTCTGTTGAATCACTTTTTTTTAAAAATGAGAACAATTATAGGTATCATCCAGTCAGTTCAGTAGATACTGTCTTCTGAATTTCTTGGCATAGGCTAGTGACCACATCATGGCTTCATCTGTTTGTTGAAGTATGTCAATTTGTATTCCATCAATCCTGAAGCCTTTCTCCCACAATGCCTTCATTGAACTTCCTAATGAACTTCTTCCTTCATTATGATGTGTTCTTGAGCATAAGCTACTTTTTAAAGTGGTTCAGTGTTGACCAACTCTTTTGGTACATAGGCTTTGTGTATTCCTTCCATCTCCTTTTAATGCTTCCTTCATCATTCAAGATTTCCCCCTTGAATCCTTCAGTTCTGCAACTCAAATTTGTCCTTCAGCCTTTTCGCTTGAGAAATGCTAAGTGTGATCTCGTCTTTAAATTTTCTAACTCCAACTCTTTACATATATTGTTATAATACTTTACTTGGTCTTCTCAAGCTACCCTTTGAAATCTCCTGTTAGTCTTACTTTAGCATTCCCCCGCCCTTTGTTTTGGCTTCTCCACATTCTTTTTTTTTTTTCTATAATTATATTTTATTAATTTTCATAAACATTTACAGAGATTTTGGGCTTCCACTCATTCATTGTTGCACTATTCTCTCTACCCTCCTCCCAGTTTGTTCTTGTCCAAATGCCACAGTGCTTGTCAAAGCCAGTTCTGATTAATCTTCTTTGTCAGTGTGTCCTTTGCCATTCCCTATCACTCCTCCCTGAGAGAGACTTCACCCTGAGTCATAAGGAAAAGGGGACGGCGTATTCTCTTAGCTACTTCCTGCTGAAAAGGGACGCTGTGGGTTTCAGGGTGAAGATCTTCTCTCACTACTCTAAAGGGCCCCTTTGGCAGTAGGAAACACATAGACTATTATGGAGATTGATTTTGGAATTCAGATGCACTCTTATTGATTGTGCTTGGCTGTACATGTACATATCCTTCAAGATGTATCATGGGGGTGTTGCAACCTAGTAGACACAAATTTGACTAACAAGTTATAAGTACATGAGTCCAAAAATTATGGAAAAGTAAAAGAAAAGATTCTTTCATTGTTTTACAAACACTCCCCCAGGTCCCCTCCACCATGCAGCCCTCGCTCTAGTCTCCTGTGATGACAGAAATACCCAGTTACATCTCTCTTTTAGACGGTTCTCTCCCTCCTCTGTTTCAGTGCAGTATACATTATTGAACCCATCTTACTCAGTCTCTCCCCAACCCCAAGGACAGTCCCATTCTACAACAGTGGCATCATGTAATATTTGTCCTTTTGTGACTGGGATATTTCACTCAGCATAATGTTCTCCAGAGTCAACCATTTTGAATAATATTGCATGAGTTCCTTGTTTTTTAATGCAGCATAGTATTCCATTGTGCGAATATACCACAGCTTCTCTAGCCATTCGTTTGTTGATGGGCACTTAGGTTGTTTCCAACTCCTTGCTATTGTGAACAAAGCTGCAATAAACATGGGTGTGCATATATCTGCTTGGATGTCAGCTATGGTCTCTTCAGGGTATATTCCCAGTAGTGGAATTGCTGGGTCAAATGGTATCTCTATTTGCAACTTTTTGGGCTTCTCCACATTCTACATTCTCTCTGCATTGCATTTCAGGTACAATCTACAAAGTCTGGGAGAAATGATCTGAGAACTTCTGGCTCCAGAAACAGGACAGCCTGGTCATGACCTGAGGTAAAGTTGGGTCTTGGTGGGGTGAAGGGAATAGAAGGATAGGGGGTAGGAGGGTGGCAAGGAAAGAAGGTAGAGGGAACACTGTCCACTACCAGGTGAGCAGGGAGGTTAGGGGTTCACATGTAGCATAATGGAGCAGATCTGACCTTTCACCTATGTGGACAACACTGTTGCTGCATGAGCATCCTACTGGGTTTTAGACCATACCAACCTTCTTTGTGTTGTTCCATTTTTAGTGTATGTTCTGCTGTAGATGTGGTGTAATACATTTATTGTTCAAAATGGCTTTCCTAGTCATTGACTTTGACCTTCATCACATGAAGGGAAGATGGAACGGTGTGTGTATAAACACCTCCTGATGGGGTTAATTCATTTTATCATACTGGGGTAATGGAGGTAGGTGTGTCAGAGACAATAATATTGGTTCAGGCAAGGATGGTAAAGGCAGGGTTCAGAGCTGTTGGACCTAAGGTCACCATGAGTGACAGGCAACTTGACAGCATATAACAACAACAACAGGTTTAAATTGTGTAGACTTAGCAGCAGAAGATGAAAATCTCAGTACTATCAAGGAAGACTGGGACCTACATGAGTGCAGCAGCAGGGAACAAGAGCCTGACACAGGCAGAGCTGACTCAAGACTGTTGGCTCACAGACCCAGAGCCAGGGAGCTTTCTCCAAGCTTATCAGAGAAGTGGGGAAAGATGCCATATTTGGTAGAACTAAAAAAGTTTTATAACACCGACTTAAACCCTGAGACTGAAGATCAAACCGTGTGTGAGCATACTTGAGAATCTATCCTGACTGAGGAATTGCCAACTTTCATTGTAACCTGTTAACTTCCCTAATAAACCCCATAACTGTTATGTAGGGTTCTCTGAGCTCTGTGTGGCCATTACAATGAATTTTGGACCCAGTAGGAAGGCAGTAGGTAGCTCTGGTGGTTTAGTGGTGAGAAACTATGCTGTTTTCAAAGACAGATGGTTCAAATCCACCAGCTGGTACATGAGAGAAATAGGTTCATTCTTCCCGTGTGATTTGCAGCCTCTGAAAACCCACTGGAAGGTCAGTTATGAGTTAGTTCCAAGTTGGCAGCAGGTAACAGCAGTAAAGGGGTGAGAGCCATGGGAGGGATGGTTGGTGTTAAAAATAGCAGAAGTAGGTGCACAACTGTGGGAACCATGTCTGACCTCATGGGAATTAGTTTTGTGCTGTGGATGTTGCTAAGAATGGTTCCTCCTTGTACCCCCAATATGTTTTTCCCAATAAACACACACACACACACACACACACACACACACACACACACACACACAGAATGGTTCCTCCTTGTGGAGTTAATACAAGTCAGAAGCAGCAGTCCCTGTACTGTGTCCATGCAACTCCTGTTCTTTTTATAATACAGGATATTGATTTTCTTTGAGAAAGGGAGAGATTGAGATTGTGTGTGTGAGAGAGAGATACAAAGTGCAACAAAGACAGAGACAGAGAGAATAAAAAGAACTAGCCTGTAGACACATGGAGACACCAAGTAGTGAAGTCAAACAGCTGTTAGATATTTACACAGAAACAGCCATAGTTCTTAGCAGAAGCACAAACAAACAAACAAAACCAAAAAGAGGAACCAAGACCATAAGCAACTAGGGAACCCACCTGTGTCACTCATAGTCTCAGTCCTTGAGATGAAGCTCACATGTCTGCTCGCATCATGCACATGGTGGTGCTGATACAACCTATGACTTTGAATGTTAAGCATATTTAAATGCATGGCCTAGGCCTTTAGGTCTGAGACTCCACAGTGCTGAAGAGTCAGCCTCAAACCAGGACATGTGTGTATTACTGACTGAGGTGCCTGTGAGTGAGAACCTCTCACAGGTTCGTGCTTTGAAATGAAGATCATGAGTTCAGCGTACATGTACCCCCAAATTCCATATTTCTTCCACATAAGAAACTTGTAATTTATCAGTTGTCAGGAGGGAGCTCTGGTAACCTAGTGGTTAAGGAGTTTTGATATCAACCTGAATGTTCAAATCTACCAGCTTAGTTGAAATCCACCAGGAGGTTCAAATCATCCGGCTGCTATGTGGAGAAAAGATGGACCATCTCCTTCCATGCAACTTACAGCCTCAGAAAATCCACTGGGGGGTCAGCTATGAGTCTGTTCCAATTTGACAGTACATAACAACAACAGTTAAGTAATTGGTGAAAACTTAGTAGACAATTAGGTTGGATGAATGACATAATATTTACAGACAGACTTTCTTTGCATAGACAGCCTTTCATGCAATTTAGAACAACAAACTTAGAAAGGCTGAGCTAATGATTTTCTTGTTCCAAAGTTAAAGAGAATTGCTAGTAAGGAAATCAAGGAGACTGGCCAAATCCTTTGTATGAGGAACACAACAGCGAGGCAATTAACATCAATGTGATTTTCCAGATCACGAGAACTTGAGCATGTTAATTACTCCATGGCACCTCTTCTGGTTGCCTGCACTTTCTTGCAGCTGTTTTTGTTTTGTGACACAGTTTGGCATCTCTGGAGTGGGTTTCTGACATGGAGATAGCTCCTCTCAGAATTCCTCTGTTCACCTGGTGTTTATTCAGCGGTAGATGAACCTCAGCAGTGGGCATTGCAGCCACGAACTCTTTGCAGTGTGTTTCCAATGAGAAGGGAGGTCTGTATTTCCTCTTTGCAGTGTCTGGCCATCACATGCTGGAGAGTTGAGAAAACCTCAGAGCTTGGTGCTCTTTTTAGAACTTGTGACCCCAACTTAAAGCAACAACCAAATGCGCTGTGAGGCTGACAGATGCTGCAAGTTCAATCCCCCTAACAGGCTCTTTTAAACAGAGATGTGCTTTTTAATTCCTAGAAAAATCAATAGGAAGAGAGTTTCTCTTCCTCCCCTACCCAATGGTTTTCTCTCAAATTCCGTGATCACTTTATGAGATTGCTTAATGCAGCATTGATTCGGGTTGTTCAACTGGCGATTGGGAGTTATATGACTGAGAAGGCTAGAATATATTCAGTCTTTTTATTTCATGTTATATTAGTCAAAAAAGGTTTTTGGGGGTTTTTTTAGAAGGGTATTATTAATGACACAATGAAATCTCATTAGCAGGTAGAGGTGATAGATGGGGTTTATCTAACATTAAGCAGGAATTGGCATCTTGAGGGGAGTATCAAGATTCTGTGATCCCAGACACTGATATTGAACAAGCAGGGGCCAGGAGCAATCTGCTATTGATTAGATGGTGCAAGTAATTATATTTACCAAGCCATTTTATTGGGTGGGGCAGAAGGCGAGGTAGTTCTTCCTCAGTGTGGAAAGAGAACGATCAACAAAGATGCTGTCACTGACAGCCCCGGAGCCAGGCTGATTTTCTTGGGCTTTGCTCTGGCCTTGGTCCTAAGCCTTATTTAGAAAGGCAGTATATTCTGGAAGGTTTCCAGTGGCTTCCTTGGTCCAAACGCTTGTGTTCTCTGGTAATTTCCTGGTATTCGTTATCTAAGGATAAGCCTTATATTTCATTAGCTCTCTAACCGTCACCACCACCACCATCTCCAACACCAACGACTCCAACTGCGACAACATGGCTAGTGCCACCATTTATTAATAATAGTGCCACCATGATTAATAATAGTACCGTCATTATTAATGATCGTACCACAATTATTAGTAATAGTACCACCATCATCTTTACAATACTTCCATGGCCATTGATGCCATTACCACCTCCACCAGCACCTTTGCCCAGAATACTAATGTCCGTGCAATCATCATTAACTGTTGCTAGAGAGCTCCGTAGATGCCAGGATGAGGTGAATTCATCTCACATATTTTGAGTGTGTTTTCAGGTCAGGGCTAATCCCTGACGAAGACCACCATGCTTCATAAAGTAGAAGGTCAGTGGCAAAGAGGAAGACACTTGACAAGATAGATGGGTTCAGTGACTGTAAGGGTGGGCTCACAAATAGCAACAATTATGAAGGATGGACAGTGTTTTGTTCCTTCGTATGTAGTCACTACAAGCTGGAATGAACTTGATGGACCCTAATAATAACCTCCAGAAACTCTGTGATATCAACACCACCATCACCAGTATTACTATACCACTGCCACCACCACCCCTACAACAGCACAACCATCTCCATTGTCATTGTCACCATAATAATCACCAGCACCACCATTACATTAGATTCTCACCATCCTTCTGGTAGGAATTCAAAGTCTGGTTCAGCAATTTTCTGTTCTGCTAAGCAGGTTTAGGCTCTGTGTCCTTCTCTGAGTCCCCACGCAGTACTGGCCACAGTGCACTGGGGCTATTCTTATTCTTCTTAACTAGATAGAACTTAGAAGCAAGATCCATTAACTACCCAGCCAGTGTATCTTCAGCGAGTGTCTTCTACCTGTTTGGATGCTTAAACTACATGCTTTGAATGAATAAACTGTGTCTTTATTCTACACGTGAGGACACGTTTGATTTTTTTTTCTTTCTGAAAGTATATTAAATAGCCGGAGAAGTTCTCAAAGCTGTATGTATCATTTCTCCACAGGACAGTGTCCAATAAAAACAGCCACACGGTGCTCCCTTCGGCGGCACATATACTAAAATTGGAATGATACAGAGAAGATTAGCATGGTCCCCGTGCAAGAATGACACACAAATTTGTGAAGCAGTCCATATTTTTTTTTAAAAAAAACAAACCCAAAAACTCAAAATCAGCAACAGGAAAAGAATTGAAATGTCCACAAATTTAGAACTGGTGAGATGCATTATTACTCATTTGCATAACTGAAAAGCATTCAGATATTAAAGAAGATAATGTAAGGTAACATTTATTGGCAAGAAAATAGCTTGTGATATATTATTAAAGCAACAACAACAGCCACTGCTGTCATTGGCTGGGCTCTGATTCCTAACAAGCTCAGGGGGTGGTCAGAGTGGAAATGTGCACCAGGGGCATTTCAATGAAGGACTTTGTTTTAAGGCACTTCTGGGAGGACTCAGGTCGTCATGGTTGCAACTAGCATTCAGGGAGGTTTGTACCATCTCTCCCTCCCCTACACAGAAGCAAAAAGCAAAGCCGTTGCCATTGGGTTGATTCTGACTCTTAGTTAAAGCTGTCATTGAAATAGAAGCAAACTTCCCTAGCCATCTTCCATGGAGCAGCTGGTGAGTTCAAACTTCTAACCTTTCAGTTATTAGCCAAGTGCTCAGGCGCTGTGCCACCAGGACCCCTTTGAACCACTCATGGATCCCTGCTGCTGTTGCTGTGTAAAGTTGGAACAGACCCATAGCTGACACTCCAGCAGGTCAGAGGCAGAGTAGGACACCTGAAGGAGATTGCCTGTCCTCCTGTGGAGCAGTGGGTGGATTCGAACTGTGTGTTTTTGGGATTGCAGTGCAGATTTTTACTACTAGGCCACCAGAGCTCTTCATGCTTTTTTTTTTTTTTCCTAAGGAAAAAAAATAGATTACAGAATCAGTAAGGTTATATGACTCAGAGTTCTTTCTTTAGCTGTTTTAATGAATAGTCATATCCATTAAAGTAAGCCAACAGAAGCATCTAGAGATTTAGACAAATCCATTAGAATGACAATCTCTCGTGGGAGCAGGGGGACAAGGCAACAACTAAGGTTTTTTTTTTCTTTTTCTGATTTTTTTTTTAACAACAGTCATTAAGGACGTTCTGGTGGCCTAGTGGTAAAGAACTGTGCTGCCCACCCCAAGGCACTAGGTTCAAATCTACCAGCTGTTCTGTAGGAGAAAGATGGGCAATCACAATCTAAGCAATTTCCTGCCTCTGGAAACCCTCTGGAGGGTCAGCTGTGTGTCAATTTCAACTCTGCAACACATAACAGTCACAGCAACAGCAGTGAGCAAAGCTTCAGAATTGCTAAAAAAAATGCTAATGCCATGGTCCCTCTGTTTCCAGGTTGTCCTATTGTTCTGCTTCCAGATTTAACTCCTTCCTTCATGAGCCTATGGAAAAAATGCAGCTGAATGCTTCTACAGTTTTTGAGGATATTTAGGAGGGACATACCTGGTGATCACATGACTCAGGATTGCACAGAGAGAAGGAATGGCAGTTGTTGGCCCTTGGTAAGAATCCCTTGCAGACTGAGGGGCATTGACCTTAAAAATCCTTAACATTTTGATCTTAAACTCTTCCCAAGGTCACTGAGGAAGGATGCCACTTCTGCATCTGCGGATCTGACACACTTTAAGGAAGCTGTGCTAGTTAGCTAAGACAGGACTCGGAAATTGATCTCTCTTCCCACAGCTGGTCACTACTTCTCCCTCCCAAGAGCTACCTATGGTTGTGGCAGCCTCCCCTTGCCTCACCAGCTCCTGAAATAGTTGGAGTGAAGCACGTCATTCTTGGGATAAGTAGTTAGCATCACGTTGTCCGAGTTAATGAAAATGTTCCCCGACTTGAGCAGTCTCACATTCTATTTGGCCAATGGAGACGTTTCCAGACCACAGATGAAATCCATTTCAGTCCAACAAAATATTCATGTTTCACCTATTATGTGGCGGGGCAAATTCCTGCTGGTGAAGGTGGTTAATAGGCACAGATGCTAACCAAAAGGTTGATAGTTCAAGTCCACCCAGAGAGGCCCTGTATAAAAATAATCAGATATTGAAAGTCTTATGAAGACAAGGCATTGGACATCTTCACGAGCGAGGCTCTGTGCTCAAGGTGCAAAACTAAGCACAGAGATCCCTAGGGGAGGAGACAGCCACTGATCATCTCACTGTGACAACCTGGGCCTCCCACACTCATATGTAGAAGGAGATCCAAGTTGGCTTCAGGGATAAGAAATGGGTCCCTGGGTGCAGGCATGCCACTGACTTCTGGTGTCCTTTTTGCTAACTAAAGAGTCTTCTTTTCTCAAGATTCTCTACTTCTATCTGTCAGAAATGTGTCTGTACTGATTTTGTTTGAACACAACACATTCTTGTCATCTGCCAGAAAATTGTCATAGTAGATCTAGGAATCCATATAAGCTATGATGTGAATGACAGCCCTTAGATACGGTCCCTCACACTGTGCACAACTGGCCCCATGGTACATAAGATCCTAGCTTGGAGGCGGGAATGTGTGCTGGACTGTTTGAAAGTCAGGACTGATGCTCAAGCCAGCCTTCTCCTCACCATGCCACTCTCATAATCTAACAATTTCTGTATTGTGAAGGTAATCTCCTCCCCTCCACTAGTTTATTTACAAAATTAGAACATAAATTCGAACAAATTCTTTCAATTTCCCTCACCCCTCACCCATTAAATTGTACAACCCAACAATTAAATCCCCCCTTCCCCCTGCACATTCACATCCCTCTGCTTCCAGCTTTTCTCACCCCTCCTTGATTCTTATACTCCTTCTACAATAATGGTCTTATACAATATTTATCCTTGTGGGACTGAGTTCACTCAGAATAATGTTTTCCGGTCCCTCCCACGTTAGGTAATAATTTACAAAGTTATTGCTCCTGCATGTTGCATAGTATTCCATCATGTGGATGTATCATAATTTCTCAATCCATTCATTTGTGGTTGGACATTTGGGCTCTTTCCATGTTCTTGTGATGGTGAATAATGCTGCTATGAACATTGATATACAAATCTCAATTTGTGCATCAGTTCTCGTATTCTCAGGGTAAATTCCAAGTTGTGGAATAGCTCTGTCATATGGAATTTCTATGCTCAGCTTTTTGAGGAAGTGCCAAACTGCCTTCCAGAATGGTTGCAGCATTTTACAATCCTACCAACAATGTATAAGAGTCCCTTTCTTGCCACATCCTCTCCAACATCTATTACTTGCTGCCCTGTTAAAATTTGTTACTCTTACTGGAGTGAGATGGTACCTCATTGTGGTTTTGATTTGCATCTCTCTTATTGCCAGTGATTTGGAGCATTTCTTCATGTGTCTGTTTGCCATTCGAATATCTTTCTCTGTGAAAATTCTTTCCATGTCTTTTGCCCATTTTATAATGGAATATAGTTAGTCTTGAGGCAAGATGGCCCAAGACTACAGAGAGGACAGATACTGGAGGAAGAATGGAGTGTGGATATATGGGGAGGGATGAGAGTAAACAGCTGACTCAAGGGGAAAATCAAAGACACCTAATTTTTATCAAGTTCACAATTGATACCCTACCCAGCTCATCTGGAAATGACCTTAGCATTGATTAACCCAAAGTTGCTATTAGTAAATCTTCATGGTTATGTGAAAACAGGTCTTGGGTTTGAAAGACACCTGCCAGGAGGGATAAAGTCACCCTTTCTGGCAGCTGAGTCCTTCGCTGGAACTAGCCCTCCCCCCTTCCAGCTGGTCCTGGGAGGGCTTCCTGGGGCTCTAGAAACATCTCATTGCAAACAAGTCCTCTTCGAATCAACCCCTGATGGGAAGAGGAACTCAGATAAAGGAAACAGATTTGTATCTCTTGTTAGGGAGCTTTGTTTCCACACATGATATATGGTTCCGAGGAGGAGTTAGAAAACAAATTATTGTGTCTCTTCACCAGCGACGGGTCTTTTAGCGGTGCCGCCCAGAGAGGAGAGATGCTGGAGATTAGACTTCACCTCACAATAAGCCCACACTACAGGAAAAGTGTCTTGAGTTTATCTATTGTTAAGTGCTGTAATTTATCGTCGTCAAGGGTTAAGGAGCAATTCCAGTCCTTTTCCAATGCTGGAACTGAGATTTATAAAAAGATGCCCAAATTTAGACATGGAGGTGTTACAGGCAAAAACATCCCCCTCAGCCGCTGCCTTGTGAGTCTGAAGCCAAGTCCTTCACGGAGCTAATTTCAGGCGCTCCTCAGAAACTATATTTGCTTTCCGAATGCATGGTGAGCTTTCATTTGGGCTCTGACCAGCTGACAGCTATGCAAGTTTGTAGATACTAGTAATTGAATATAGATAACCTTGATGACTGACCTCGTCAGAGCCGGGCCTGGCTGCTTCCCATTGTTCCTGGTTTTGCCAGCTGATACTAAACTGTTGCCTGATGAATTTATATATTAAGAATTCACTGCAGTGGGAATTGCTTATCGTTCCCTGGCTCCTCCTGGAAGCTTCTATTTACTTGACGTAGTGAGCTGGGAATAAAAGCTGTGATCTGACGGTTCACTGTTGGTGCAGAGAGCCGTGAGTGGGAAACGCATTATTCATTTCTAAAGACAAAGGAAGGGTTATGCTCTCACTTAATACAAATGGTAAAAAGAGGCCCTGTCCCCCAGAGCTGCGTGTGGCTGTGTGAGGTGGGTTCGCAGCCATCTTCTCAGTGTTCATTTCAGCTTCAAGGCCGAGTTTGAGGCGAGTTCTACGCTGCCACCAGCAGGAAGCCGTTGTGTTTTAAGGGAAGACTTGGAGGAGGTTCAGAATTTATGTTTAACTAAGAGCGCTGCTTTAAAAAGTCTCCAAGAGACAGTGAAAGGATCAGTGGTTGCCAGGGCCTCAGGGGTAGGGGACGAGGAGGTGGTGCGCACAGCATGACGCTGTAACGCTGGACACGTGACTACACATTTGCCAAAACGCTCGGAACTAGGCAACGAAAGGTGGGCCCGAATGCCAACTGTGGACTCAGCTGCCAGTGATGCATCCCTATTGGTTCCTCAATTGAACAAATGTCCCGCTGACCACAAAGGTTAGGTAAAACCACACAGAAGAAGGGGCTGTGGGAACTCTGTTCTTCCAACACATTTTTCTCTTTTTCCTGTAAGGCCTAAAACTGCTCTGAAAAGCAATCTACTAAAAGCCAAAGTGTCTAAAGGGGTAAGGGCATCATCATCCGTTCCATGCCGCTGGAAGAACAAAGCACAGGGGCCACATGAGGGGTCCAGTCAAAGCCAGCCAGCTCAGCTGTCAATTTAGGAACCCCAGTAGTGCAATGGCTAAGCTATTAGCTCAAAGGGTTGGTGGTTCGATCCTGCTCAGTGACTCTGTGGGATAAGGACCTGGTAATTTAGTCCTGTAAAGACTGTTATTATCAAAGTGCCGTTGAGTCGAATATGACTCCTTTTGGCCTTATGAACAGCAAATCTGAACCCTGCCCTATCCTGGCCAACTTATCATCATTGACACATTTGAGCCTGTGTGGCAGACACTGGATCAATTCATCTTACTGAGGTTCTTCCTCTCCTTTGCTGACCCTCCACCTTTTCAAGCATAATGTCCCTTTCTGAGGAATAGCCTCTCCTAACAACATGTCCAAAATCTGTGGACAAAAGCTGCACCCTCTTTCCAGCCCAGAGAGCCCTAGGGGGCAGTTCTACTTGCGGGCACCTGACAGTCCACAGCTTGACTCGCTGGCAGAGAAGCCTCAGCAGGATGTCAACAAAGGGCCTCGCACCGCAGCAGGCCCCCAGCAACGCCTTCTTCCTTCTTTGTGCTTTTCTGAGTTTCTGAAATGTCAACAGCAAACACAGATCACTTTGGCGACGTCAGAACAAAGATGAAACTGAGACAGATATTTTCCAGAAGCCGTGCTCTCCAGCCTTCTGGAAGCTGATGTGTATTTCTTGAGCCTCTGCTTCTACAGGCCTTGAACTCTGCAGTTGGCACTAAGAGGGGGCTGGGAAAGGACATTAGCAATGTCCTTTAGAGGCCTAGGGGCTGGGGGACGATGTGGTGGGGAGGAGGTGTACACACGGCGGAGAGACAGGCCAGGTAGCCCCCGTCAGTCCCGAGGAATGCTGGCTGCTAATAACACAAGCTTGTTCTGATGAGCAGCTTTGGAAATGGTGTGAGCGGCTGTCCCTGCCAAGTGACTGTGTGTCACTGCTCAGCCGAGGGGAGCAGCCTTTGATGCTTTCAACATCAGAACATCAGAGCTGTTCTTCATCCTGAGAAGGAGGGTTCGGGTTAGTCAACCAGGGCAAATAGCTCAAGGGAAATTTCATTTTCCCTTTGTCGGGTCCCCTGCTTTCATCTGCCAGAACCTACCACACGGGGAGAGAAGGCCCTTCACACTCAGGTATACGCAGGCGATTTGGGGGGCTGAGTGAGGAGGAGGTGGCCGCCTCTGTGCTGGAGGCCTTTTGGGGACCCTCGACTCAGACAGAGTCTGGAGGAAAGTGCTACCGCTGGCTTGAGACCACCTGGCTGTCGTGCCCTCCACACGACCTGTGAGAACAGGCTTGGGAATTTTCAACCCCGTCTAGTCCAACCTGTCTGGCCTCCCTTCCTAACAAGGATAGTTCTGTCTCTGTGCCTCTGGGGATATTTACTTGGTCATGAAAGAAAGAAGGGCAGACAAGGGTGTTAACAGTCATTGCCTTCACCATCACCAAGTGCACCAGATCCGGATGCCTTGGGTTCAAATCCAGACTCTGCCACCTCTTGTCATCTATGAGCAACTTATTTAACTGTTTGTTGCCTTGATTTCTTCATCTGCAGAATGGTATAGCATTTCATGAGGTGCTTTCACAAAGGTCAGCTGTGAGGGACTTCTCAAGAGTACTGAAGAGCAACGACATCAGGCTGGAGACTAAGGTGCACCTGATCCAGGCTATAGTCTTTTCAATTACATGCTATGCGTTGAAGAGTTGAACAGTGAATAGGGATGATAGAAAGAGAATTGATGCCTTTGAGCTGTGGTGCTGGAGAAGAGTGTTGAATATACCATGGACTGCTGGGAGGACAAACAGGTTTGTCCTGGAGAGGGTGAAGCCCAGCTGTTCCTTGGAGTCAAGGATTCTGAAGCTTCGTCTGACATACTTTGGGCATGTTGCAAAGAGGGACTGTTCCTTGGAGAGGGACATCATGTTTGGGAGCGTGGAGGGGCGGCGCAGGAGACAAAGACCCTTGATGAGATAGATCGATTCTGTGAATGGAGTGATAGGAAGGAGTGTGTTTGAGACGGCGAGGTTGGCACAGGATAGAACGGCATTTAGGGCTCTTGTACATAGGGTCGCTGTGAGTCACAAACAACTCGATGGCACACAACAACAACAACAACAACAACAACCATTCACAGCAGCCTTGAGTGTCAGAGTAGACCTGTATGCCACAGGGGTTTTAATCTCTGGTTTTGCCCAAGTCTTTTCTCACAAGTTGTCGCTGTTTGAAGGAAAACATTTCACTCCTCAGTTAACAGTGAGGGAGTTAACCCGCTGCACCACTCGGCCTGCGGCTATGACGTTAGTCTCAGCACCGTGGCGCCCTGAAGAACATTCAAAGAGTTAATACGCCAGCAGTGTCCACTGCTCTCCTGCAATTAAGATAATCCCGTGCTGTTGAGTTGATCCCCATGCGTGGTGACCGTCCATCATGTTTCCTTTCATATTAAGGCATCTTGAGTCTTCACAGGAAGACTTTTTTTTTGTAACAGTTAAATGCTTAACTTGCTGAGCCACCAGACCTCTAGAAAGGGCTCTACAAGCATCAGCCGTCACTAAAAACATTAATTTGACGTTTATTAGATATTGAACAACGTTTGGAATGCTCAATATTTTAATAGCAGTTTCAGAGACGATGACTTCTTCCAAAGTAGAAAATGTTTATAAAGCAGAAGGATCATTTTAGAGAAATTAGTACAGCTTGTTGTTATTGCTAAGTGCTGTTGAGTCAAGAAGAATTCATGGTGATGCTGTGAACAACAGATCTGAACGCTGTCCTATCCTGTGCCGTCCTCACACTTCCTGACACACAGAACTAACTCATTGCAGCAGTCACTCTATCAATCCATCTGGTTCAGGGTCTTCCTCTCTTGTGCTGTCCCTCCACCTTTCCAAACATGATGTCCCTCTCCAAGGACTTTCCCCTCCTCGCAACATGCCTGAAGTATGTGAGATGAAGTTCTATCATCTTCACCTCCAAAGAGCACTCTGGCTGCACTTTCTCCAAGGAAGTGTTCTTTTTGTGGTCTGTGGGATTTTCAGTACTCTTCTTCATCACCACAGCTCAAAGGCATCAATTCTTCTGTCAGCCTTAATCATTGTCCAGCTTTCAGATACATAGGAGGGCTGAAAGACCATGGCCTGAATTAGACACACTTGAGTCCTCAAACTAACATCATTGCTACTCAATAATTTGGAGAGATCCCTGACACAGACTTTCCCAATGCAATACGTCTCCCTGTTCCCTAATGCTGGTACCAAGGGTATTGATTGTGGATTCAAGTAAGATGACTACTTCAATCTTTTCTCCATCTATCATGAAGGTGCTTATCAGTCAAGTGGTAAGAATTTTTGTTTTGTTGGCATTGAGATGCAATCCATTTTAAAGGCTGTATTCTTTGATCTCCTGCAGCAAGGTTTGACATCTGCATAATGCAGGCTATTGATGAACCTTCCTTCAATCTTGATATCTCATTCTTCTTCGTAGAGTCCAGCTTCTCAAATAATTTGCTCAGTATACAGATTGAATAGGTATTGGAGAGAGGATACAACTCTGACACATTCCTTTCTTAATTTTAAAGCATGTAGTGGTCCCTTGTTCTGTTCATATAATAGCTTCTTGATCTAGGTCTAGGATTCATGTGAGCACAAATAAGTGTTCTGGCATTCCCATTCTTCTCAATTTTAGTCATAATTTATATGATCCATACAGTCAAACATCTTTGCAAGTAGACATTCTTGTAGTATTCTTTACTCATGCCCAGGGTCCATCTGATATCAGCAATAATATTCCTGGTGCCACAGCCTCTTCTAAATCCTGTTTGAACCTCTGGCATTTCTCTATCTACTATTCTAGCCATTTTTGAATTATCTTCAACAGTATTTTGCTTTCATATGATATTAATGACATTGTTCGATAGTTTCTACTCTATGTTGATACCTTTCTTTGGAATAGGAACAAATATGGACCTATTCCAGTCAGTTCACCAGACAGCTGCCCTCCAAATTTCCTGGCATAGACTTGTGAGTGCATCCAAAGCTGCATCTGTCATTTGAAACATGTCAATTTGTATATAATTGATTCCTGGGGCCTTATTTTTTTGACAGATGCCTTCAGTGCAACTTCAACTTCTTCCTTCATTACTACTGGATCTTGTTCATATGGCATTCATTAAAATCTTTCCATGTCAGTCAATTCTTTTTGGTACAGTGACTCTGTGCATTCCCTCCGTCTTCTTTTTATCCTTCCTGGATCGTTCAACATATTGCCCAAAGCATCCTTCAATATTGTGACTTGAGGCTTAAATTTGTTGTTTAGTCTCTCAGCTTGAAAATGAGTTCTTCCATTTTTATTCCCCAATTCCAACTCTCTGCCTATTTCATGATAACACTTTGCTTTGTCTTCTTGAACTGCCCTTTGAAATCTTCTGTAGAGATCTTTTACTTTGGCATGGCTTCCCTTTGTTTTGCCTTCTCAATGCTCTGGTGCAGTTTTCAGTTTCTTCTGGCATTCATCTTAGTTTTGAGTGGGTTTTTTTTTTCTTTCTTTCTCCTCCGTCTTTATAATGACCTTTTGGTCTCTTCATGAATATTATTCTTGATGTCATTCCACAATTCATTTAGTCTCTGATCATTGGTGTTCAATGCTTCGCACCTAGTCTTAAGATAATTTTGAGATTTGGATGAAATAGATTCAAGATCATATTTTGATTCTCATAGACATGTTCTAATTTTCTTAGGCCTGAATTTGAACTTGCACATGAGTAATTGATAGTCTGTTCTATAGTCTGCCCTTGCCTCATTTTGACTCCTAATATTAAGCTACTCCAGTGATTCCTTCCATAGCTATAGTCAATCTGATTCCTATGCAACCCATCAGGTAAGATCCATGTGTAAAGTCATTGGTTTTTTTTTAAAAATATATTTGCAATGAATAAATCATTGAACGTACAAAATTAAACATGGTATTTCCAGGCACATTTCTGTCACCAAGTCCATATTTTCTGACTACCATTCCTTCTTTATTATTTTCAACTTTTGCATTCCAGATCTGCCTTGTATGTGTATGGATAATATTCTATCAGTCATGACATTGTACCTCAGGGTTGTTGTTGTTAAGGGCTGTCGAGTCATAGATGACTCATAGTGACCCTCTGAATGAAAGACCTGAACACTTCTCTAGCTTTCATCATTTCTCCAAGTTCATAGAGTTTCCAGAGGCAAGCTGTTTTGGAAGTGGAGGCCACTGCAGGGTAGAACTTGAAATTAGCTTTTTAACTGTGAATGCAGCACCATTCTTTTTCTGTTTTTCATTCCCAGCATAGTATGTCATGTGATTGTCTAATTTAAAGTGGCCAAAGCTAGTCCATCTCACCTCACTAATGCCTAGAATGTTGATGTTTATACATTCCATTTCCTTTTTCACAGCTTCTAGCATTCACACCTTGTACATTCCATGTTCCAATTATAAAAGTATATTCGCCACTATTTTTTCTCATTTTGATGGAATTCCAATCTGGGCTCTGGTTCTAATACTATACCTATTCTTGTTCCTCTGCTGTTCATAAGGTTTTCAGAGGTCTGCTATTTAAGAAGTGGATGACTAGTGCTTCCTAGTCTGTGTTAATGTGTGGGCTCTGATAAAACAGCTCAGCTTAGCTAACATTATGTCCAATCACCCAAGGCTCACTGAACACTTTACAGTTCTGAGCAATGTGATGGGGACTCATTCTTGGGAGTGCATTTATCTTGGGTAAGCTAGGTCTCCATGATGACACCAGATCACAACAGGAGGAAGGTTGATGTGGGTTAGCTGTGAGGAACAAAGAGCAGGAAGCGGAATGAGGAGTCCTACAGTCCAGCACACAATGGTGGTCTGAAGGTGGAGGTCTACAAGGCAGGAGATGCTGTACAATTAGGAGTCCTGAGCCCTGTGAGAGGTCTAACCTGGCCCAGTGGGCCACAGGGCCACCACTGAGGGGAGTTTGACCTTGGTCTCAAAATGATTTGCCATTCAGCACGCTTGGAGGTATCTGTGAAACTTAGAGGTCTGGGTGATTGCACAAGGCGGTTCAGAGTGTGAGGTGGCCGCTGACAGCCTGAGGCTGGCTGGAGGAGCAGCAGCAGAACTCAGATTGCCCCAGGGGATACTGCCTCCTGTTCTTGAAAGGCAAGCTTGGTATTAGGATGCTGTTTCTGGAGTCCACAAAAACCAGTGCTGAAAGGGTCTCTTGGTTAAATCTCTAGGTGAGCACAAGAGCATGGAAATCCTACAACTGCCACCTGATTCATCTGTTCAATCAACAATACTTATAAAATATCAACTATGTGTAAGAACGTGTCTGATGCTGAAAGTCAGCTGCTCTAGAACCAGATTTTCAAGGCTTCTGTATGCCATGGATCACCTGGGAATCTATTCAAATGCAGAGGCCACAGCTCCACCCCCGAGATCCATATTCATTGTTTGTGCATTGAGCCTGGACATTTGATCTTGACCAAGTCCAGATTTTGTCTTACTGAAACCATTTACTGAGCACTCATTGGGTGCCAAGCACTGGGCTGGGCCCTGAGGATTGCAAGTGGACAGAGCCCTTACCTTCAAGGAGCCTATGATTATATAGATGGGTTTGGTTCAACAACCACATTAGTTGCTACCATTGCATAGCATGTAATTCTTTGAAAGGGACTTTAAACATCATTTTAAAGAGCTATAAACATGTTCTCTACTCACTAACATAATAGGTCTAGTCATTCTATAGTATATATATGGGGCAAAACTTACTGAACATTGCTATTATCTGAACCCTTGAAGATTCCTGGTCGTCTGTCTGTAAAGATCACAGCCTCAGATCCCTGTGGGGCACTGCACATCTGGTGTTGGAGTCAGCTCTATGGCACACTACAATAACAATGCTATATTGGTAGTCTTTACAGCAATTAAGATTAGTCCTTAGAGTATTCCCATTTCATGGATGAGGAAATTGAGGCATGGCTAAGGTGTTCGAGGTTTAATTTGAATGTAGGTACCTAACTCCATAGACAGTGCATTTAATTATCCCAGCTTATTACCATGGTTTTGAGCCTGAAGAATAAGACTACAAACCAGGTATTCTGATGTTGGGTCTATACAACCACAGAAGGAAAGAACTGTTTTGATTTGTATTCTGTAAATCATAAGGACATATTTACTTTCTTGGGGGTAGCAGATTGAGAGCGCTTCAACTTGACAAAAGGCAAATCCACAGGTTTCACTCCTTTACTAGCTAAAAAAAAATCTCAAAAATGGAAAACACCTTGATATTGACAAGACATAAATGTAAACTTTGCTACTATCAAAGTTTGATAATATCAAAATGTTAGGAAGGGCCCGGGCGGGCGGGCGCTCTTGTGTACTTCTTTCTGTGAGGTGTGTGCACTGATTCAAACATCTTGGACTGGGCTGATCCGTCTGTCTCGGTCAGGAATTGTTATTCTAAAAAGAGGGTTTGATTCAGTGGAACGGTGTTATGTGGTTGGGAGAGAAGATGCCAGCCATACATCGAAACAGAATCTTTGAAATGGAGGGGGAGGAGAGGGAAGTTCTTCCCTAAAGCTTAGAAGCAAGCACTAGGAAGTATACGCCTAACTTGCTTATTAGATAACAGACTCTGGTCTTGCATTTGCCAATCTTCAGCAGGCTTTCAAGTGTGCACTTTTTATGAATGTGCAAATCCACTTTAACTACACTCTTACATATCCATGGCAAAAACGTGTTAATGATAATTGAAAAAAAAATAAAAACAACCTATAATAGACTAATGGGTCTTTTAATTTCCTGGCTTTTAGTGCCAAGAGAGTTGATTGTGGAGTGAAGCAAAATAAAGCTATGAACAATTCCAATCTCTTCACCATCCATCACGATGATGCCAATTGGCCAAGTGGTGAGAATCTTTGTTTTCTTGATGTTGAGCTTCAATCCATATTGGAGGCTGCAGTCTTCGACCTTCTGCAGCAAGTGTTTCAGGTCCTCCTCAGTTTCAGCAAGCAGGGTTGTGTCATCTGCATAACGCAGGATTGAGTAAAGACCTAAATTCTGGTGAAGCTTCTTGAAGTGTTTGTTATACAACATCACCATATGCATTTCAGCTAGTATGAAGTGGACTTGCCATTTGGGAAAGCTTTCTCCTTCTCCCAGTTGCTGGGAACTGACTGTAATTCGTGACAGCTCCATGTAGCTCAGAGCAGGACTGTGTACTTCCGCAGGGTTTTCAAAGGCTGATTTTTGTTTTGACTTTGTCTTTCTTCCAAGGCAGCTCTGGGTGGCCTCAAACTTCCCATCTTTCAGTTAGATGTTGAGCTTAACTACATCATCCAGAAACTCTAGTATACTCCATCTACTGGTATCGAATAGATTCCATATCATATTGACCTTCTGTTAAATTTCCAGGGTTGCCAGTTTTAAAGAGGAGATTTTCTGTGCAGAGCAACTGGTGAATTTGAATCCTTGCTTTGCTACAAAGTGCTAAATAAGTGAGAGGTGGGAGGAAATAATGGTGATAATGCTTACCTATGCTTGACTCTATCTTAGACGTTAATATGAGAAGGAAAAATAAAAATAATACAAAGAGAAACCAAAAAATCTAGCAGAGAAATGGACTTGACTGATATAAACAAAGTAGATTTGATCCTTGCTCATAAGCTAGGTGAGTTTATCTTCCAGTGAGGAAAAGGGTTAGAGAAATGCTTGGTGGTAGTTCTGATGGAGGGGAAGGTTTAATAAAGGAACAGGAACCTTCCATTGAAGGCAGACTTGAAGGTTCCCCCATAAAGGCACTGATCGTTATCCGTTATCCATGATATGGGTTAAATATGGTGATGAGCTGTCTCCTGCCTCTGAAATCCCACTGGAGTGGTTCCAATTCAACAGTACACAACAACATGAAGACACAAAGTTGTGGTGAAACTAAAGAAAACCCCAAAGCTTAATCTCTCAGACAAGATGATGTCAGGGTAGGCGCCCCCATTTCAAGTTCAATGACACACTCTTTTTCGTTCTCATGATTTCCCCCACAGTGCAATCAATATTCTTATCCCAGGCTCCAGTGAATCTGTTAGGTCTGACAGCCATGCTTTTGTTTTCACCAATGTCTCCCAGCTCCAGGGCCCACATGCTGGTGTGTTCTCGGGGGGCTAGCCATGCTGTCTGCTACCTTCCTCCCCTGCCAAGGGGTTTTCTTACGATCTAGCTTGAGCAAACTCTCTCATCAAAGGCAAGTGCACCTAGAAACAAAGAGGATTTCTTGTCTTTCACGGACAATTCCTGGCCTCCTCCTCCGTGCCAAATGGCAAATTCTTTGGAGCACCCAGACAGTGCTTAACGGCTCCAATTCCAGATCCTCTGTGCCGCCATGAAGCCATTTTCATTTCAGGGGGCGATGCAAACGTCACGTTCCAAACCACTGCTGAATAATTTCTGAGCATTTACAGATTTCCAAGCAGCCACTCTGCTCTATTTACCAACACAATTAAGCCTCTGCCATTCCCCCAGCTGCTGTACAATCTTATCTCCTTAACTTCAGCTGATTAAGTCATTGGGTCTGAAGAATGGTAAGCCAGCCTAGAAGGGAGCCTGTTGGATGGGAGTGGAATATCATGGCAGGTTCTTCGGCCTTAAGGCAGAAAAGTTCACACCTTCCTGACACTGCTATAAAACACTGCAACATTAGAACTTTCCAACCATATCTAAAAGGCCAATTTAGGTTTATTCCCATCCGAGTTTATGGCCACGGTTCAGCAGGTGTAAAGCAGTAATAGCTGTGGTCCGGTGCTGGGTGGATGCCAGCACAGATGTGTTCAGTCAAATGACTAATTGAAAACCTTAAACAAAATCAGCAGCCTGGCCATTTTGCCTGCATAATAAAATAGTGCTGATAAAGGCAGTAGGGGGGAAAAAAATCCACCCATCTCATCATCAGTGCCATTAACAATCATGAGTAAAGATGAAAACAACGCATGGTTTATTCTGCAAATGAAGGCATAAAACTAGATGGTTTCCCAGGGGCCCATTACCCATTTTAATAATACATCAAGGAGCCTGAGCAAACAGTTTGTATGTGCAAACCAAACAGTGCAAACTGTTTACAGTTACCGCATACAGAGACAACTCCCAGCTCTCTGGATTTAACAAATTTATAAAGGTACATAACATGATAGCTATTAGCAAAATTAAAAGAAAACTATTATAGACTTGCTGCCTGCCACAGTCATTATTCAGCAGTCACGAAGGATGGCCAGCACCAACTTCCCATTCAGAGAAACAGCCCCACGTCCCTGCTTTTTTTCCCCCCCTTTCCTCCTTGAGAGCAGTCTGACTTGGACTCAAATTATGTGCATGAATAATAAAGTACCATCTAATTAAAAACTGTAGTTAAATATGCAAAAATGAAAGATAATAAGATTGTGCAATACCTCTGAGTATAGACACTTTATGAATTACTCAAAAGAGCTCTTTTCCTTGACCTCAACAGGGGATAATAGAGCAACTTTTGAATACTCATAGTGCTGGCACCTTTGATGTCCATGACCATGACGCGTACTCATGACCAAGCCAGAGAGTGGCTAGCCTCGGGTGGGTGGTCATTCTCTGGCAGTTCTTGGCGGTGATGGAGATTGGCAGGAATAAGGTAAGGATTGTGCCCAAGGCAGGGTGTGAGAGAGGGATGGGGCTGAACTGGTTACCTCAATGCCCGTGGTGGCTGGACAAACTGATCCTTGTGATGGCAAACTGGTAGGAATATCTATTTTTTAACTCATTGAAGAGTGTTTCTTTAAGTGCTGTGAACAGCGTTGTTACCAACTCAGTGAGCAATGTTGTGTTGTGTCCACACCGCGGAATGCCCAGAAGAGAGTATCCTGAGGTCAGCATCATGGCCCGAGACGAGGGCTACTTCCGCAGATTCCTCCCCAGTGTGCAATCTGTTTCCTCCGTTTGAGACTCAGAAGCCTGACTTCATTCTCTGCAGTCACATTTAAAGAAGTCACTGTTCTGTTGGCTTGGAAACTCTCCTGACTTGTTACTGTGCGTTTGATCTCCTGAGGTCCTGTCCTCGTAACTGCCTTTATGAGAAGAGACTAGAACACAGCTATGGTCTCTGCTTAGAGCTCCAGCGTCTTCCGAGTTCTTTCGTGGCTGGTGATTTTACTGGAAGAAATTTAAGGATAAACGGAACTGCAGGACCCTCTAAGAGAGGTGGGGACTACAATTTAAAACCCACTCAGCGTGGTTTCTAGTTTTGCCTGTTCATTTATTGAAAATCAGAAACCAACCAACCTGCAGAAAAGTATGCATTTCTTCGGGCAGGTATTTCTTGTTCGGATGGGTTTGGCGGAAAGTTGTTCCCTCACAACACCTTTTTTGGGCATGCCAGAGTCATCCTGCTGCTGAGAAAAACTTCTTGTCAGGCCAGGAGGTCTCTGAGGTGGTTGACATGCCCTGTGCACCCGGCTACTTCATCAGCTGTGCAAGACAGAACTCTGGTGACGTCAGCCTAGTGGTGCGTCAGCCGGTGACCCGACCTGATCTTGAGATCTGTACTGTAATGTTTGGGGCTTTGAGAAAATGATGAACTTGATTTGCCCTCCTCCCTCCACC
>NW_006399951.1:357881-364323 GCF_000299155.1 Elephantulus edwardii | reverse complement strand
AACTAACTAACATGAAAAATGATGATTGGTAGATGCACAGTGGTGAGAATTCCTAGTTCTTGAAACGACAGAGATACACAGCGGGAAAGGTTACATTTAGATTTTAGTAGCCTGCAAACTCTTCAAAAGGAGGAAGACTGGGGGCAAGAAATAGGGCTTGATTTTCTCCTTACTCATTTCTCATGGACAACTCTTTCCCTAGAGACCTTGGCAGACTTTGTGATGAGTTTGCCATAACTGGGCTATGTGTCTACCTCTATAGCACTGCAAGTAATAGAGGATGAGATAACTATATTTAACTTTGAGTAATTCACATTACTCTTTCACATCAACTGGGTTAACTTTTCCTGAGCATTTTACCACTGGAAAAAAATCTCTGTTACAAAGAGAAAAGGTTGGAGCATGGCTGTTGGGTGGCCATCCAAGAACGCATTTCCAACCCCATGAGACAGAGACTGTTATTGATAGGATCACATAGATTACATTTCAAAGGATATGCAACTTCTAAGTGATAGAATTTAGAACTTTGGCCTTCCAATTTACTGTTTCATTTAAATACACTCTAAGTGGATTTTTGTTGTTGTTGCTGTTATATGCCATCACATTGCCTGTGACTCAGCAGCCCTGTGTACAACAGTTCTGCACCGTGTCTATTCTGAGTCAATGTTATTGTCTCTGACACATCTTCTGTCATTACCCTATTCAATGAGTCATTTCATCTCATCGAGGGTCTTCCTCTCTAGTGCTGTCCCTCCACCCTCCTAAGCATGACGTCCCTTCTCCAAGGACTGGTCCATCCTTACAACATGCCCAAAGTATGTCAGATGGAGTGTCAGAATCCTTGCCTCCAAGGAGCAGCCTGGTTTCACACTCTCTAGGATGAATCTGTTCTTATGGTAGTAAATGGTATATTCAGCACTCTTCTCTAGAACTTGGAGCTTTGGCAGACATTAAAAAGACCAAGGAGATGGATTTTGTGGTTCATCTCATGATCTAATTAAAAGGCGGTATGTGACTTTCCCTGGAGAGAAGCATTTTTCCTGGTAATAAATTCTTGAATGGATGGATACTTGTGCAGGAAACTTAACAAGTTAATGGATAATGTCCTAAGCAATAGCTGCCAAAATTCTTTATCACCATAAAAAAGGAAAAATGGCTTTTTAATATTTTGAGTTTTGTTAAGATACATATGAACATCATGGGGGAACTCAGGTTTCAACTAATCCTAAAATATTTGGCAGAGAAGTTAAATGCTATAAAAACAGACCAGATCAGGATTAGTAATGGGAACAACTGACCAGAGCATGTTTTGAGGTAGATCTGCTGGACTTTGTATTATGTGAAATTCCTGGGATAATACAACCACATCCTTTTCTCTTCCACTCAAAAAGGCAAATGAGCGAGAAGGAGATGATCCTATCCTGTTTGAACTGGCTCTAGTTTATATGCAAAAGAGTGAAACATTTGCAAAACTCCAACAGCTATTCATTGTTATGCCTGTGACCCACTCTGCAAAGTATCAGTGCAGAGAAAATCTCCCAGGGTCCAACCCATATTCCAAAGCACAGTAGGCAAATTTACTTCCACAAGAACTGCCTAATTAAAGAGAGAATGGACATTTCCCAATGTTTGCCATGTCACCATACTTTAAAATGACCTTAAATAAGTCGGGCCATCATCTTAATAGCTGGGTTTTATCCTACTGGAGAAGGATAGTGACTCACTTGCACTCTGGCTAATGTTCAAAAAGCACTGTGATTACCTGTAGGTATTTCTGCTTCACCTACGTCTTCAAGTCAACAAGGCCTTCTAGTCATTCATTTAGAGAGAAGGTGACCTGCCTGGAGAACACACAAAATCTAGAGCGACCTGCGGTTGCCATAGAAATGCCGTTGTTTGACCTGACCTCTTCATTGGTTGGGCAGAGCGTCTGACCGCCCACCGCTGAGTGGAGCTGGCGATTTGGTTCATGAATGAGCTCAGACGTTGACCTTATTCTAGAGAAAGTTCCAGCATGTGTTCATAAGGAAGAAGGTGCTTTCTGCTGCACATTTGAATGTTTCTCCTTTTGAGTATGGAATCTAAGATTAATTGTTTAAATATTTTTTTAAATTATTTTTTCTTTTGTTGCTTTGCTTACAAAGTTTATATACATTGTGTTTTCATTCACATTGTGTTTCATACAATCATTCTCATACATTGTTGTTGTTGTTAAGTGCCGTCAAGTCGCAGGCGACTCATAGCGATCCTGTGAAGGAGAGTCCTCGACGCTTGGGTACCTTTCATCCTCTCTCCAAGTTTATAGGGTTTCCGGAGGCAAGCTATTATGGAAGTGGACGCCACTCCTCCTTCCACGCTTGTTCAATTGGGGAGCTCCACCCCACTCTCAGTCCGCATTGGGTAGCCAACCATTAACGCATTTGACACATCTGTGTCACAGTGTTCAGCCTCACAGCAACCACAAGTGACCGCGGGACGGCAACTTGTACACCAGGGCTATACGACCTAGAGGAATAAAATTAATCACCATTGGAAATTGCCAATCATTACCCTGTCTTTTAGCCCCGATCCTTCCCATAAATATTTAAACATTTTTTTTAAAGTAATGATGAACAGATCTGTCCTGGAGAAGGTGAAACCAAGGATTTTGAAGCTCTCTCTTGGGCACGTGGCCAGGAAGGACCAGTCCTTGGAGAAGGACATCATGCTTGGAAGAGTAGAGGGACAGCACAGGAGAGGAAGACCCTGGATGAGGTGGATTGATATAATAACTGGGGAAATGGAGCCAGGTGAGTTGGAGACAGTGAGACTGGCTCAGGATAGTACAGGTTTCAGAGCTATTGTGCATCGGGCCCCTATGAGTCCCAGGAGAGTTGATGGCACATAAAAACAACAACGTTGAATAAAATGATGGAAGACAACAATGTTAGTAACAGGACCTCGTATTTAGTACCTGCCTTTAAGTTGGTTCCACCTTTAAAGCTGACAAACTCATATACTTGCCAGGGCCAGCGTCAGGGAGAGCTGTGGCCCTGGTGATGACTAGAGGTCCCACGAACCCTCTTTACAGGGTGTAAACCCTCCACCAAGGATGCTGGCCCCAGGCGTAATATCATCCCTAAGAATAATGGGAAATAGGACTGCTGCTGTGAGCTCTCCTTTTCAATGCTAACCTCACTCACTTTCAACTCATGATAGGGAAATCAAACCATCTGTCTGCTGTTTCTGCTGTTTTTGTTGCTTCTTTGGCTGCTAACTTGAACACACAACTCTAACGACATTCATTTTCTGTCTTGTGAAGAAATGAATTACCCAATGTCAGCCCCAAATACCTGTGGGTTTTTAAAGCCTTTCTTTCCTTTTTTTTTTTTATCCCAAGATGAAAATATCTCTGTCTGATGGGTCAGCGTTGTCCCTGTGAGCGGCTGGCCCTTCTGAGGGGTAGAAGGGCAGTGTGCGTGAGCCTGGTCATCAGCACACTTCAGCTTGGTTCCAGCCGCCAGAACAATTGCCTTCCCTTCATCGCATGAGAGACAATCTCGTGGTGGAAGAGACGGTTAAGAAGAGCGACAGAGAGAGAAAGCAGGCCTCCCAGAGGGCTGGCAATAACAAACAAATGAGGAGGATTTCTGATGTTTTATTTACGCTTTTGTCCACTCACAGAAGAAATATTAAGACGAAATAGCATCTACTATGTCCCAGACATCATTTCCACTGAAGCACTAGTGCCATAGTTGGTTACATACTGTGCTTCTAATTGAAAGGGTGGCAGTTCAAATCCACCATCTGCTCAGTGGAAGACGGCCAATCTCCTCCTGTCAAGATTGACAGCTTCAGAAATGCAGCGGAGGGTCGCCAGGAGTCAAAACTAATGTTATGGTGGTGAATTTAGGTTTTGGATTTGCGTTTTTGTCATGGTTTCAGGCATTGGATCTACTGGGTGAACAAACAAAAAGCCTTGCTCACATGAAGCTTATGTTGTGGAAGGAGTGTTGAAAAGACAGAACATGAATAAGTCAACCCACAGGGCCTTTTGCAAGGCTGGTCAGTGCTATGAATTAAGCCAAATAGATGAGGGCCAGTCTGAAACAGATTGCTTCTGGGGATCGTGCTGGTCCAGGCAGCAGACCATTGGGCCGTGTGTGTTGTCTGTGAACTGGAGGCTGGAGTGATGGCCGCTGATGGTGACAACAACAACAACAACGACAGAAAGAAAGAGAGAAATATTTTCACCAGTAGATGTGGTCAGGGAGGTCTCTGTGAGAACTCTGAACTGAACACTAACAGTTCAAACATGTTTAAACAATAATATGAAGTCAGAGATCTGCAGTAGGATGGTAAGGGACTAAGAATTAATAAACTTGAATTATAGACTAGGTCAGTTTTTAATTCCTGGTCATTTGGGGTTTTGTTTGTTTGTTTGTTTTTTCTGGTCTCTTTGATTAACAGAGGACAAATATTTCCATTTGGTGTAAATATATTTTCAGTAACTCCTTAATATTTGCCAGGAGCTGCTGGGTGGTAAAAGCATAGATATTTTGAGTTCACACAGAAGCACCTTTGAAGAAAGACCTGGCCATATATTTATTAAAAAACCTATGGGGCACAATTCTACACTGAATCACAGATGGTCTTTATGAGTAAGAGTTAATTCAATAGCAACTGGGTTTTTAACACTTGCGAACATGTCCTTGAAGGAGCGCAGGTGGCGAACTCTGGAGCATTGCCTGGGGGTGCTAATGGAGACTTCATTGGTTCAAATAGACGCCTAGCCATTCTGTGGGAGAAATATGAGGCCGTTTACTCCCATAAAGATTTACAGCCTTGCAAACTCTGTGGAAGGTTGGAATTGACTCAGTGACAGTGAGGGTTACGCCCTCCCCAACCTCTTTAAGGAATACTGGAGAGATTGCACATTTGACTAACTGGAAAGTTGATGGTTCCAATCCACCAGCTGCTCTGAGGGAGAAAGTCCCACAGTCTCCTTCTGTAAAGATTTGCAGCCTTGGGAAACCCCACGGCGGGCTGTCAAGGCTTAGAACTGACTGAATAGCAGTGGATTTGGGTAGGATTTGGTCTTTAAGGAGGTCTGATGGTGAAGTGGGTTAAGCATGGGACGCAACAGAAAGGTTGTCAATTCAAAACTTCCAGCCTTCGTAACAATGAAAAACTTTTTCTTTTGCTTTTCAAAGAGAAGAGCGAACTGGGGTGAGGGGTGGGCAGGGAGAAAAGTGCCACGATGAATGAATGGAAATCCAAGTCTCTGTGAATTTTCATTAAAATTAATATAGGAAAAAGATATCTATAGCTTTAGAAACCTCTGGGACAGTTTTATTCTTTTCTCTGGGGACAATATGATGTTAGTTTTTTTGTATGTTCATTTTTTTATCTATCGCTTCAGTACAGTGCAGACCTCAGTCCCAGAACCTTTAGCAAGTATCTGGTCAGTACAAACAATATTAGTTTGTTTTATAACAATAATATAGCTTTTAGTTTTCAATTTTCCATAGTGATGTAAAGTTTCCTTTTTGAATAAATGTTACTCTTAGGTGAAAAGAATGACTCGAATACAGAGATACAAATAAAAGAGCAGCCGAGACTCCGCAGATTAAGATGGCATCGATAGGAGATTTTCTGGACATCTTCTTTTTTGAAGGAACACTTTCAAATATCTTGAGACTTGAGACACCAAGATACCATCCTAATACTTAGAGACATTGAAGATACTTAATCATAACATAATAGAAAGCTAGTTGTATAGGTCCTGGCTGTGAAAGTTGGGGCTCGTTCACTTGCTTTGGTTTTTATTAAACCCATTGGGGGCTTCCCTGAGCATCTACTAAGGCCTCCTTTCCAATGACCCAGTGGGCTCCTGGTCACCACACCCTCGTGTGTGTGTGTGTATTCTACCTGGAGATGGGTCAGGGTGGGCCCTGGGATATTTTCTCAGGCCTGTCTTCAAGGAGGTATTTCCTCAGAGACAGAGGGGCTCATCACATCCACATAAGTTACAGAAGTATTTCCAGGAGTGTATCATCTCCTTATTTGTCACGAAGCAGTCCCTCTCTTCAACAAAGGAGAAACTGTGAATTGGAACCGCTTCTTGTCAGAGGCTTGTGTCTTCCTGTAACAGGAGAGAGCAGCTTGGTACCTGTCCACACAGCATCCTCCTGCATGCCACTGGTCCACACAGCATCCTTCTTAATGCCATTGGTCCACACAGCATCCTCCTCCATGCCACTAGTCCATTCATGATCATCCATCCTCCTCTATGCCACTAACCCACACAGCATCCTCCTCCATGCCACTGGTCCACACAGCATCCTCCTTAATGCCATTGGTCCATTCATGATCATCCATCCTCCTCTATGCCACTGGTCCACACAGCATCCTCCTCCATGCCACTGGTCCACACAGCATCCTCCTCCATGCCACTGGTCCA
>NW_006399951.1:355831-357781 GCF_000299155.1 Elephantulus edwardii | reverse complement strand
ACAGCATCCTCCTCCATGCCACTGGTCCACACAGCATCCTCCTCCATGCCACAGGTCTTGGCTTTGGGGTCATTTCCCAGAAGTGTCTTCCTACCAGGTCCTCTCTGGTGCTGGGACAGAGGAAGCACTGGCCACAATAAAGGAATTACCAAGGTACAAAGGGACGGACCAGGAGGACAGAAGCATGGTAGTGCTCGGGTCTGCAACCTCCACTGTGTCTAGATTGGATTTGAAGCTGGAAACATTTTTCAAACTGGTGTTGCTAAGGACCGCTTGTGTGATCCTGAGTGTGTCAAACCCTGTAAGATACCCCCTTTTCTTTGGCATCAGGATAAAATGATGCACTTGCCCACTGAGGAAAGGGCAGCCTTTCGTTTGGAACCTGAGGGCTGTGTCTTGTTCCCCCACTCCCTTGACTTCAGCACCAGGCTTGGTTCATCAGCCACCTTCCATCGTTGTGTTTCTGTCCCGCTCAGCACCTTTTCTGTCACCTCCAAAGGGGACTGATGGCTCTCAGGAGCAGAGATCATTGAAAGGCTCCCAGCACCTGGGGGTGGGACCAGGTTCAGATTTCTGGTGGTGCAGACAGTTTGTATCAACTTTGCTGTTGGTTTTGGGTTGTTTTTTTTTTTTTAAAGTTTTATTTTATTTATTTTAATGAACATTTACAGAGATTTTGGATTTCCACTCATTCATTGTTGCACTTTTCTTCCTGCTTCCCCCCTTGCCCCAGTTAGCTCCTCTCTTCAAAAAGCAAAAGAAAAACTCCTTCACTGGTATACAATCCCCCTGCAACCCACCCCCCTTCCTCGTCCAGTCGCCTACGACCCATAGCGACCCTATGTGCAACAGCTCTGAAGCCTGCCCTGTCCTGAGCCAGTCTCACTAATTCCTACACACTTCCCTTCATTACTCCAGTTACTATTCTGTTCCTCTTCCTTTGTGTTTCCAAATTTCAGGGTTCATACTTAATTGCCCTGTTAGTCTAAGTGTTCTCTACTGTACTTGGGATTTTCTAACTACTCACCTAAACGTTGGTGATTGGAACCCATGCATAAATGCTGCAGAAGAAAGGACTGACAATCTGCTACTGGAAAGGTCCTCGCTGAGAAACCAACCCTGTGGAGCAGGTCCACTCTGTAGCATGTGGGGGTGCTGAGAGTTGGAGTCCACTTAACACCATTGGATCTATTGGGTGTGCGCCATTCCTGACATTCGCAGGGCCTGGGCCCCAAATGGGCTCTCCCACTTCACAGGTGCCTGAGACACCTCTGGGTGGATGCAAACCTCTAACTTTAGTTACCAATATTGTTGCTGTTGTTGTCTTCGAGTGTCACAGGCGATTCATAGCGACCCTATGAACGAAAGTCCTGGACATCTCCTATATAACTTTTGTTCTTTCTCTAGGTTCATAGGGTTTCTAGAGACAAGTTATTATGGAAGTGGATGCCACTCCTGATTCCAAGTCGTTACCAATGGGGCATGTTAATGGTTCGGACCACCCGGGAACTCATCCGCCTCTTTGTTGTCACTATGTGTTTTGGAGTTGGTTCGAGTTCACAACAACCCGCCAGAACAGGGCCAAAAGTCCCCGTGGGGAGTTCCAGGGCTGAACTCTGATTGCAACAGCTCGCCAGCCCTTATCGCCCATAGAGGAGCTGTGAGGGGCAAACTGCTGGCTTTTTGGTTAAAACCATGAGCTATGGTGCTCCTTTCCCTAGCACCTTTGAACAGTGGTTTTCAACCCTGGCTGTGTCTGCGATTGTAAACACTGTGACACTGATGTGTCAAACGTGATAATGGTTACCCATGGTGGACAGTGTTTGGTGGAGCTTCCCGATTAAAACAAGCTTGGAAGCAGGAGTGGCATCCACTTCCGAAATAGCTTGCCTCCAGAAACTCTATGAATGTGGAGAAACAATGAAAGTTATACAAGTGTTCAGGTCTTTC
>NW_006399951.1:336753-355631 GCF_000299155.1 Elephantulus edwardii | reverse complement strand
AAGTGTTCAGGTCTTTCCTTCATAGGGTTGCTATGAGTTCAACAACAACAAAAACAAGAGAATGTCATTGTGACTGGGAAGTGCTACCTCTGACTGACTCCCCAGGCAGGCTCTGTAAGAGGTTCATTGTCCCTTTGCTTCTCCCAGATCACTCCCCAGGACACCCCAGGTCAAGAGCCACCCCCCTGGAACAGCCAGCTTGCTCAGCTGTCAGCTTCTAAAATAGCTCGTCTTCTCCCTTGCCTTTCTGAGCCCTGAGCCGCAGGAAGCAATAGACATGTCCCAGGACTCTTCGTGGTGTTGGGTATTAAGGTGGTGACACACGGCTTCCTGGTTTGATAGTGAGCGTGTTGGAGATGGACACCATCTGAAGTGGACGGGCGAGCGCTGGAGTCCTGCTGGCCTCACCCTGGGCCTTCAGCACTTCTTCACACTCTGCCCTGTTCCAGGACACCTGGAGGGTCACTTAGAATGCCCCCCACCTGCTTCACTAAGTCTCTTCAGGCCCTGTTAGCTTCAGGTTCAGGATCTTTCTCCATCAAGCAACGTTTACAAAAGCTCCAGGTCAGAGCCAGACAAGAGACAGGAGAAAAAGAAGTCTTTTTACACCTTTTGCTGTGAATTCAAATAGCCATTTTATTTTGCAATGGTGACTTCAGGAGGGCTGTTAAGCTGTTAACTTCCTAGAGAGGCCGAATGCCCAAAGAGATCTTAAACATCACTTTGATGAAATACACCAAGACTGGGTTTAAATGACCCAGGATAAAGACTTAGCAAATACTTTTTCCCTCCCTGAGAGTGGCCATTGCAGTTTTAATTGTAGAATATAATTACTTCAAGACATCATAATTTGTTGTGTACAGGACAAATCAGTAGAACTCTATGGAATCATGTTTTAAATGTAAACCCCAAATAAAATGTTCTTTTATGACACAGCAAATGTTCCTTAATTCACTAGCGCAGTGCATTGGGGTATTAAGATTATTCCTTGGCATTTTATTATGAATAACATACTCGCTCCATCATTAAGTGGGCCATTAAAGACATAAACAAGCTTTTATGCCCTGGTTTTCAACAGCTGCTGGTGGTCTACCAAGTGATAATCCAGCTTTCAGCAAATATTCTTCAGCTCTGAGAAATAAATACAGTTAATAGGGCAACCTCAGGTCAGCCCACAACTTCTCAGATCCTGGCTGGGGAAAGTCTGTATTAGCAGGGAAATGGACTGAAAGGGTGTTTCCTTGGGCTATTTTATTTGTGTCTTTGCCGTTGTGTTGTGGGTTTGTTGTTGGTTTTTTTTTTCTGTTAAAAAAAAATAAAAATGAAAATGAAAAATTTTAAAAGGAAAAGAAGAGAAAGGCCCGGCAAGCCCCTTCCGTACTAAGTGAGCGGCAGACTCCACAGAGCCTGGAAACCGCGCTTTGAAGGAAATCAACTGAGTTGGTTTACGCTGCAAACAAAGGGTGGTGGAGGCCAGCGTGGGTCACGGCCCACGGTCTGACATGGGAGTGGAAGCTCAGCGGATGTGACCCCTCTGTGGCAATGTTCCCAAGGTGTACGGGGAGGTGTTTCATGTCTTACAACTCGGATGGAAGCCAGATAAGTCCCCCTGTCCCCCACCTTGGACTTCCTAAAGATAACAACTGGGACAGGCCGCCGAAAGGGGGCAGGGTCTGAGGGAGTGAGGGCTGAGATAGGAAATGCCGAGGTCCCCTGTTTCCTTGTTTCCTGTGCCAAAGGCAGCCTGAAGGGTGCGAAGCCTTGCAGGGCTAATGTACACAACAGTATCCTCCCACAAGCAGATGTGAGCAGGGGAAGAATAGGAAAGCCCAGCAGAAGCCTGGGGAAATTTGCATGAAGCCTACAGTGCCCTTCCCCAGGGGACAGCTAGGAAACCAAATGAAAGGAGGGGACAGTGGGGCTGATTTTCAAAGCCGGCCAATTCGAGGCCTATTACATGATCTGTCATTGACAGGGAGCAGGAGAGGAGTGACAATTTTACTGGGAACCAGGTACCATGACCCTACTTAACCGGTCCACTTCCTCAGTAAACATTAATAGTCTAACTCCAAAAGAGATGGAGGAGCCCTGGTGGTGCGAGGATTAAGCACTTGCTACCCACAGAAAGGCTAGAGATTGGAGCCAGTTGGAAGACCTGATAATCCACTGCTGTTAAAAATTACAGCCAAAGAAAATAAAATAAATAAAAAAATTACAGCCTGGGAGGCCTGCAGGGTTGACCCTACTGCCAGAGAGCGTCACTCTGAGTTGGACATCTATCTTGACAAAAAGTAACAGTTAACAAAGGTCACGTGGAGAAAAGACACTCGAATGACATATTCCGCTCCTTACCCCAAATGACACGAGATGCAGCAAACACGTCTGTAGGAAGGCCTTTTGTTCCTTTTCTTTAAATATAGCTCAGTAATAAATTTTCTTTTCCTTTTTATTTTTTTCCCCCCTTGCTGATGAGGTTTATTTTCTTTTTGTGTAGTATTTCATTTTGCCGTTGGATGTGCCATTGTTCTGGAACTGATGACAGAAGGGGAGGGGAGCGGAGGCAGGAACCACCTTGTCCGTGAACTTGGCACGAGGAGGGCTCTGAGGGGGGTAACTTTCCCGTCCGGGTGGCATGAAATCTGAGCTCCCTGGAGTCCTGCTGTAGATGGTCTTCCTGGGTCATGGTTCAGATGCCCAGAACGCGACCCCTGGGGGGGTGGACCCAACTCATCCTTTAGTTTGTTCAAGCCTACCTTATCAGAAAGTGGAGTTTGATAATAATTTTCCATTATGTTAATTGCCACTCTACCAGGATGGCCTCGATGACGTTACTTTGGAAACTTCATTTAATTGGGTGACCCACTTTCCTTTGGATGATCTTACAAAACCGATGCTTTTTATGGTGGGAGACACAGGTGCACTCACTGAGTGTAATGGCATCAAAAAAGAAGCAGGTTTGACGAATTCCCAGCTACTCTGTGATACTGAGTTAATATTTGTGGAATAAAAAGAGGTGCAATCAGAGGAGAAAAATTCCGCTTGCCGCACACCACAAACACATTTCACAGTTGCCTTGGACAAATGCCCTCAGTGGCTGTGTTTAAAGTCATGTACAACAGAAATACGTTATCACAAGTAACCATGTTTTAATAAACACTTCATCTTTTTGTATTGCTTTCTTTTCATCACAATAATAGAAATATAACACCATATATCACTGTAAAACACATTTCCACGTAAATGCTAATAAGCACAAAATATTTTTCATCATTTACATTTTCGCCGTAATAATATATGGCTGGATTAAAGCGGCATCCGTCATGTGTCTAACTAACCTTGCTGTAATGAATTTTTAAATGTAATGGTTTCTGTCGCAAAGTAAAATCGCACATAATGTCTGCTGACACCGTACTCTGGCGGATGGGTGGGTTTTTAAAATGTAAATGCAACTTCATTTTTAATTAGATTTATAAACTTCATTCACTTCCACTCCCCTCACCCCTGATCATTTAAAGCAAGAAACGTAAGATGCATGGACAGGTGGGGTACTGCGAAACAGTTCCCTCCTGGAGTGATTTAAAATCACTTGGTTGTAGGGAAGTGTGTGTGTGTGTGTGTGTGTGTGTGTGTGTGTGTGTGTGTGTGTATGTACAGTGAGGCACCCAATAGAAACAAAAAGCTTATGAAAATCACAGTGTGAAAAGCTTTCTAGGGGGTTTAAGCATCTCTTCTTGGGGCACACTTTTTCTGACAGTCCTCAGAATCAAATTTCAGGTGGGCAACACATGGGGGCGGGCAGTGGTCCTTGGGCATCTGGGTCAAGGGGAAAAAAGACAGTCCTTACCCTCTACTTGAAATCACAAATAAGCCGGCTCACCAGAGAAGAATCATTAAAAATAATTTGCACAAGCTTTCAGTTGCTCGAGCCCTTTTTTGATACAATATTTCCTTCCATGATTATCACTGCAGACATGTTCCAGCCATATGGAAACGAGCCGGGCTGGGAGCTTCCAGAATACCTGAGTGGTTAATTAAGAGCCGTTGCCGGCCACAAGAAGCAGGTTTGAAATCCCTCTTCAGTCTCCGACAATGAGTAGCTTTTTTAGCAGCAGAAGTCACCAGGGACAGCCAGAAGCGAGGGTAATTATTTGAGATAACATACAGCTGAAGAGTGTGTGTGAGTGCACATGGGTGGGAAGGGGGGGGGCTTGAGGCTGAAAGAAGGGCAACAGTAGAGAAAAGTCTATAATAAAAAGGTCAACATCTCCTATTTTTCTGTACAGTGTCGACAGTCTGTAATGCCTTTTTAGCATGAATGACAACGGATTCTGTCTCTTTTTTTAAGAAGAGAGAATATCTTATTTTGTATTCAAACTTTGCAATTGTGGTTCAAGCCTGCCAGCTCAATCTGAATAAGCTATTCTCACTTTATCAGGGTTTGCTGAACTGACTTTGATTGCATTGTTGCAAAATAGCAGTAATTTTTCCATTAACCCATACAAACCCTCAGCGAGCAGGAGAACAAAGAACTATCAGAGGGATGGAAGCCAGGAGCGCCGGGAGGGAAGCCAGGAGTTCCTAAATGGCTGTGAACGCCACTGCACGCCCGGCTTCTCCGGCTGCCAGGGGTTGCGAGGGTGCCCATGTGGGCTCCACTGGGGGCTCCCTGGGGTTCGAGTCTCAGAGGAGACCTTGCATCCTCCCTGCCAAATTTGCTTGTTTCCTCTGGGTCAGCAGGGTAGAGAGGGGTTTTGGGAAGCAGGGACCACTTCCCCTCCCTTCAGAGGGAAGATGTTTCTCCTGCATCTTGCCTTCTAGAACCCACCTCGGGAGTGTTCAGCGTCATTTGTAGAACTCATGGGACCTGGGGTGGGGGGTGGGGGGGAAGAGATAGAAAGGGACCTCTCTTGTTCGGAGATAGAGGCCATCCATCGGGCAGAAGAGCCAGGGGTGGGGTGGGATGGGAGAGAGGAAGCCAGTTCCCTTGGCAACCAGATGGGAGTGAAGAACCCCTGAAACCCATCCGATAAGTGGGTTTGTGCTGCATCACTCCCAAGGGGCTTGGGGAGGCAGGCGTAGATGGGAAGTTCCTGGTGTGGAGATGAGGATGTTGTTTACACAAATGGCACTGCTTTAGCCTGTTGTGTTAAAGATGGGAAGGACAGAGGTCGAGAAAGGCCTCCCCTTTCTGTGTCCACCAACAGGAACCTAGTCTGAGCCAGTTGACGTGGCTGAAATGCCACAAGGCTCCAGAAAGATGGGTGAGAGGCCGATGCATTTTATGTGATCAAAATTGAAGTGTAACATAATTATTTTAAATGCTGAGATGTAAGCTGCTCTCTTGCCTCGTGACTGTGGCCTGTGGCTTTCTGTAGCCGGACAGGTGCAGAACTTTAGATTTGAGTGGCCTTGCTTTTCCGGTCAAATCAACAGTCCTGCTCATCCAAGGAGCGCTTTCCTCGGAATCCATGCCTTTGCTTTGTTTGGAAGCTGCTCCAGATGTTAATTATCTCCTTTTAGCTCTGTGGCATCGGACTGTCAAGCTGTGTGCCGGTCTTTAGCAAATAAAAGGTAATGCACTGAGCCCACGGTACCCGCTGCCTACCATCCAGTCCTGACCAGGCCTGAGCTGTCAGATGAGAGGCGGCGTCACCGGAATGAAGGTGGGCAGATGTGTGATAATGAGACAGAAGCTGCAGATGCTAATCGAAGTCCCCACCAGAGCGGGCCTGCCTTGGTTACATGGAGCCAGGTAGCAGCTGCCGACTGTCAGGACGCCCGCGTGCCACTTCCTCTTGATTCTCATTTAAGAGCTGCTTCGCGTGCTGCTGTCAGTGAACTTTTCCCTCCCAGGAGTTTCAACCCCTAGGTGATCAGTCACATCTCGACATAACTAGATGTCAAAAGAAGTTTAAGTTGTATGACGAACCGGGGTGCCGTCACCAACCAGCTTCGGGCCTCCGAGGCGGCTTCTTAATGATCCTAGAAAACTCGGCACCTTTTCCTGTGTTTTGTTTTCCTATTAAAACACTGGCTAAGTCTTTGTCAATATTCGTGTCAGCATCGGTGAGCTCAAGACAGTATTAGCCCAGGCATAATTTAATTTTAGATGTGAAACTCGGCCCCAAGCTGGCTGGAAAGTGGGAGGTTTGTGTTTGAGCAAACAGGAGCGCCGTCCAAAGAGTTTGCTCACGTCATTAATTAAAGGAGGTCGTTTGGGGATTTATTGCCAGTCCCAGGTGGGACACTGGCAGTTGGGATGGGAGGCCCGTTGGACGGGGCCTCTCTCATTCCATGTAACTGCAGGCTGTCTTGAATCAAGAGTGTGGGGTGAAGCTGGGATAATAGATTGAGTCCAGGAGAAAATTATTTCAGCACACAAAAAGGCAGGACAGTAAACTAATTGTCGCCTGCCGTTACAGACCTATGACCAAGAACCTGGCCTCTCCAGGTCTGTATCAGCCTTGTGAGCTGGGAACTCCTTGCTGGTGAGCTCAGGTGATGAACTTGAGGTTCGCTTTAGCATAGAGAGTCCTGCTGCGTGTGTGTGTGTGTGGGGGGGGGTGGCATTTGTGACACATGCCATCACACATGTGATGAAGCCTGCCAGCCACCTCCCCCCCATACTCTGGGAGCCAGGCATTTCTCTGCATGTTTAATTGGGTCGGGTCAGTTTGTTCTCTAAATATTTTCATCTTCTCCCACCGCTGTTTGCATTTCCATTGGGAAAATAAATATCGCATGCCGCTTCTGCCTGCTATATTTTCTTAGAGATTGTAATCCCAGTTCCTCATGACTGGTCTACACACACACACACACACACACACACACACACACATGTACACGCATACCTGCACACACAGCCTCGAGCCCTGTCGTCAAGGCACTGTGACTCATAAAACACTTTTTGTCCTTCTCTTCAGAGAGCAAAAAGGATGTGCTAGGTAAACCTGGTACTGCATGTGCATAATGATGCTTTTGGAGAACTCACATTCTCACCGTTCTCCATCAGAGAACCAGCCGGAACCTTCAGGAATGTTCTAAGTCACCACCATTATCTTTATCATCTGGCCAAGTCGTCACACCTGCAGCCTCCCTCTCCTCTCCCCTCGGTATAGTTCTCTCTTAAATAGACTGGCCTTTTTTTTTTTAATGCACTTATATGCTCACACATAAAACAAGACTTTTCCCCCTAGATCCTATAGAGTTTAGTAGTCTGGAGAAGCTCATTAGTGCTTCCACGCTTTACCCTGGAGTTTTAAATTTTTAAGCAGCGAGGTTTCGTCTAAGAGGTCTTAACCTTATAATTTGTAATAAGTTAGAAAATCACGTAGCTGGAGTGTAAGTTATTTAAGGAAATGCTCCTTGCCTTCTCCAGCCATTGATTTGCTACCTCTTGCAGGCCAAGTGAGCACTATTAAGTCAGGCTCATTTATTTCTCCGTAGTAAAATACAAGCAATTATGAGACATTTCATAACACAGATTGATGCAGCCCTAAATGAAAGCCTGGACTGTCAGCAGCCGTGGCGAGGCCAGCAGAGGCGAGTAGGGCTGGGGAGGAGAACCAGTGGATGGATCGAGTCCATGCCAACCAACCTGTGAACTGGGACTTAAGCCCCTACAGCAGCAGGGACACATAGCCATGGACTCTGGACGCAGCCACGTACCAGGCAAGGGGCCGGAGGGAAGTACGTCAGTGTAGTTGCTCCTCAGAATGGGGTTTGAGTGCAGGCTAATCAGCTGTTTTCATTCTAGTCAAGTTGCTTGCTCTCTCCCAGCTCAGATCCTCCCCTGGCCTGTTTTTATTAAATTGTCCTAGAACCTGTCTCCTAAGTTTGATCCGAACATTAAGGGAGCTATCTTACGTGCATTGTAACACGTGGAACTGGAAATGCTGTAGATACCATCGCATTCTCCACTTTCTGGGCACGGAGAATGATACATGCGAGGGTCTGACACCCCTAGACACCCAGGACTTTTCTATCTGTGGGGAGCAGGGAGGAGAGACCCACACAATTAAGGCCAATTGTCGTGTGGTAGAAGGCAAGACGAGAAGCCGTACTTCCTTTTATTTCTGCTGTTTCGACAGGGTTGGGCTCATGCTACACACCAAAGAAACTTTGTCTAAGAATTATCCAAGGCCACCTAATGTGTGTCGGTATCACGCATGTCAGCATATCAGCTTCTCTCAGTAATGACTCCCTGACATAAACAGTAAGGAAGAAATATTACAATTACCAGAGGGTGGTGGAGCCGCCATGCATTTTCATGAGAGGTCTCAGTGAATGGCAGAGAGCGCCTTCCACCACCAGCCACCGAGCCAGAGAAGCCTCGCCGCCGCCCCCTCTCTCCCCGCAAAGACAATTAAAATGAGTTAAATGAATTCAAAGGGCCCTTCCCAGGGAAAGTACAGTCGGAGGTTAAAAACAGTAGGATCTGGATTTATGGAAACTCCGCGGCTGCCAAGCCTTAGGAATTGTGGGTCACGAGGGAGTTGTTTCAGTGGGAACGCAAACAGCTTATGAAATTGGAAGCAATGTGCATAATTTTACATTTCTTGGAGGCAGCTTTTGTTCCCCTGTTTATTTTGGCTTCTTGGGTCAATTGAAATATATCTCACTTGAAAATCAAGACGGGGGAGAGAAAGGGCGACTGCACGCTCATATTCAAACAGTACAAGGATGGAACAGACATTCTCCCCTCTCCAGACAATGAGAAGACCAGTTTGGAGAGCTGTGTGGACAGGTCGCCGTAAGGAAGATGGGGTCCACTTGTGTGGGGGGTAAGGCCCATTGGCCATTCACTAGCTGTGAATCCCTTGCCAATTACCGACCCACTCCATGCCTCAGTTTCCCAATCTATAAAATGGGGCTAGCACCTTCTACATAAGAAGCCTTGGTGGTGGCACACAATGGGTAAGGTTGGCATTTCGAACCCGCTCAGGTGTTCTGTGAGAGAATGACTTAGGAGTTCTTGCTCTCATCAAGGTTACAACTGGGAAATCCATATGGAAATCTACTCTGTCACAAGGGGTTGCTATGGGTCAGGCCCACAGCATCAACACCATGTCCTGTGGGCTAAGTGACGGTGATAATTAAAGGAGATAGAAGCTGGACAATGCTCAGCCGAGTGAGAGTTCACATGACAGTTATTATTGTCATTAACACTGTTGTTATTAGTATTATCTCTGGAGGACGCTAAGTGAAAAAAAAAGGCGTGAAGGCCTGAGGTTTGGAGCGTTCCTGTAACCGCTCCCCATAGTTTTAACAACACCAGGTGTCAACAAGTCAAGAGGGTTGCTGAGATCATTACAGTGCTACTACCGTGCTATCGAACTCCATCAACTGGAGAAGAAATTCTATTGAAGACCCTGGCCACAGGGTAGGGGTGAGGCCTCTGACCATAGTGCAGGGGAGAGGTCTTTCATTTCCCCCTTCCTGGGACCCCTGTGTGCAAAATTCCTTGGTGTGTGTACTCTCTTACCCAGGCCAGGCCCAAACTCCATCAGAAAACATTTGTCTACACCCTCTTTATTCACTTTCAAAGGGTTAAACAGCCTATTTACTGGGCTGTCAACAATTCGCGGCCCAGATCACGAAGAAAGCCATCCAGTCCTATGCACACTGGGCCCTGTCTTCCTGGCCTGTTCTTGTTACTGTTGTGTAATATCCATGACAATCGTGTTGTGCTTTTTTTTTTAGGGGCTCTGTGGGCTCAATCTGAGGGGCCACTTTAAGCCAGGAAAGGCCTTTATTTATGTGGCTTGAAAGGGCCTTGAGACACTCCTTCCCCTCCGAGCGCTCTTGAGCAGGTCACCGCCGTTTCAAAGGATTTAAATGCGGAGGCTGCGATCAGCACCTCCATCATGTTCTAATAGACTGACATGAGCATTTGTGCCTGAAAGACAGGGGGGAAAAAGTGATGCAGATTTTGCCTAAATTGGACTGACGCACAAAGCAGAGAGAGCAATTGAGTGACGAGGTAACCCCGCACACCCTCCTTTACACTTCTAACCCGTGCGCACAAAGGGAGAGCCGTGGGAAGCTGCCCAGGACCGGCCGGGCCCTTTCCATGGGCCATATGGAAATTCTGTTTTGTGTACAGAGAAAGTGTCTGATAACAGTGACCTTAACTGCCATATGTGGGCAGTGAATAGGCCAGAGGAAACTACTCAGCAATCTGACCCTCAACATATGGACGATCCGCCCAAGGAGACTCATTGCCATCTCACCAGAGGCCCAGGGGATTTCATTAGATTTGTTAATGAATTGCTCTATTGACTTATATCTGAGCTTGCCTCATTAGAGGAGAGGAACACAATTTTTATCTATGTTTCGTGAAGGGGACCAGAGTGTTCCCTTCTTTGTGGGGAGGTGCATATTCTGTGGCCTGTCATCAGCTTTGAACTCATTGATTGTGTCAGTTTAAGGAAGCCCGTCTGTGCTTGCGGAGGCCTGAGCCCCACTCCAAGCCTCTTCCAATCGATGTTTTCCTTGTGAGCGGGATGTTTCCTACGCTCCTGCTTGGTTTACAAATAGCTGAACATGATGTTGTCCTGCGGGTTGTGCGTCTTCAGGGTGCGGCAGCAAGCTGGTGCCATGTCGCCGCGGCATCACCTATCACCGACGAGCTTTGCAAGCAGCAACACCCTCTATGTGTGCTGCCCACTCACCTCTCTGGTCCACCCCGGTCATTCGAGCCAGAACCTTAGTGGCGGGCAAAGGGACTTCTTGTTGAAATACTATTGCTTGAAGAGCACCTCCTTTCTCCCTTGTCAGATATGGAATCATACACTTCTCGCCACATTCAGCACCCTGCTGGTGAGGGCGCCTGTTGTTTGGCCTTCTCCATGTAGGAAAGCTTGGGTTTTAAAGCAATAAGAGCTATCAATTAACATATTATTAAGGATAAACCAATAAAGGACCCATTATAGCTAATAGCAAGTGTGGAATCACAAGGAATTAGCAAAATGAAACGCAATAAAGTGGAAACCATAAAGATAAGCTTCTGGAGATCGGATCTGGCATTTTGAGCTTACGTCTCAAATTTTTAAAAAAAATGACCAATAGCCACCAAGTCATCTCTTTAGCCCCTCTGTCCTGAGCTGGCCAAGGACGATGTGGACTGTAGGACCTGGAGTTGAGAAGAAACCTGGTTAGTCTTCGCAGCTGGGATAGATTTCTCCTGAGAAGGAGGAAGAGGAGGAGGAAGACCAGGAATACGCAGGCTCAGTGCTCCCTGATGATCACTCCGTAAGGGGAAAAGACACAGAAGTGGACTCTCTGTCACTTACTTAAAGTGCTTTTTTTTTTTTTTTTTTAAAAAAAAGTATCTTCTATCAGGGTCTATCAGATAGGGAGTAACCAGAAAAGTGGAGCCAGTGGAAGACATATATTAGGGTAATTATTGGAAAGAATTACTGGATGGATACTTAAGGAGCTGAATTAACAGTTGACAGAATTTCTTCTTTTCCTGGGAAATCTCGGTTCTGCTCTTAAGGTTTTTCAACTGATTGAACAAGGTCCACCTAGATTATCTGAGAACCACCTTTGCTAATGGTACATGATTATTACAACAATAATCACTGCCACAAAACACCTTCCTGACAGACAACTAGTGGGTTAATGTTTGAGTGAGTCACTGGGAACTGTGAGGTGTCAATATCTCAATGAAAACTTGGGGCTCACACAGACCTTGCAGCAGCTGCGCCTCTGGGAGAGGGTCACAGAAATGTTCTGAATGGAGGTGCCTCCTCCAAAGGCTGCCCATCCTCCACTCTGACTCCAGATGGAAACCAGCTTTTCCAGTTGAGCTCCTCCCTCTCCAAATGCCTCCCAGCTGTCCAGCGACACATTCTGTTTGTGCAGAAAGTGTTGGCATCTATGGACAACGGCTCAAGGAAAGAGAAACTCCTAGGGAGGAGAGGAGGGCTTCAGGATATTTCTCCTGGATTAAAAAAAAACCCAGTGTTCCTGGGAGGCCTATGAGACCTGAGCATGGCTGTGTGTGAGAATTAGACCAAAGCAGGGAAAATATTACTATAATAATTTTTAATAAATAGGTACTGTCAAGTTGAGTATACCTTATAGTAAGCCAGTAAACAATAGACCTGAACCCTGTCCTATCCTGTGCCAGCCTCCCAATTGAGCCCATTGCTGCAGTTACTGTGTCAATCCACCTGGTTGAAGGTATTCCTCTCTTTTGTTACCCTTCCACCTTTCCAAGCATTATGTCCCTCACTAGGGAATAGCCACTGCTAGTAACATGCCTAAATCATGTGAGTCAAAGCTTCACCATCCTTGCTGCCAAGGAGCACTCTGACTTCATCCTCTCTAAAACATATATATTTATTCTCTTGGTTTGTTGTTGCTACTGTTAAGTGCTGTTGGATTGAGCACAATTCATAATGACCCTATGAACGAAAAATCTGAACTCTGTTCTATTCTGTGCCATCCTCACACTTCCTGAAGTGCAAGGGCCCACTGCAGCAGTCACCGAATTAATTCATCAGAGGGTCTTCCTCTCCTTTGCTGACCCTCCACCCTTCCCAGCATCATGTCCCTTCAAGCAACATGTCCAAAGTATGTGAGGAGAAGCCTCATCATTCTTGCCTCCAAAGAGCAATCTGGCTTTACCTTCTCCAAGACATATCTGTTCATTCTCTTAACCACTCATGGAATGTACAGTGCTTTTTTCTAACACCACAGCTCAAAAGCATCTATTCTTTTTCTGTCATCCTTATTCATTGTCTAGGTCTTGGATGCATAGCTAGTGATCAGAAGGACTATGGCCTGAATCAAATGCACTTTAGTCCTCAAACTGACATCACTACTCCTCAATATTTTGGAAAAGTCCCTAACTGCAGATTTTCCCAGTGCAATGCATCTCCTTATTTCCTGACTGCTTGCACCAAGAGTGTTAACTGTGGATCTAAGCAAGGTAAAGCCATTGACAGTTTTTAGCTTTTATTATGCCAACTATTTTTATCAAATCCAATACATAGGGATGTTTCCTCTGAGCTGGTATGTGCTTGGGGTAGACTGTTCTCTTTATAATCACTGGCATTATGGGATGGCACGAGAGTGGGCAGCATTTTGTTCTGTTGTGCAAGGGATCATCATGAGTCTGGACCTCACTTGATGACAACTAACCATTATACTTGTCTTATACCCACTAAGACTTGCAAACAACAACCCCTTCTAAGCCGTGCTGCCCACTTACCTCTCTGACCCACCCCTATCACTTGGCTCCATGCCATAGGTACAGGCAGAGAAGCTACTTTTTTAAATACTGCTGTGTAAAGAACACTTCTTTTTTTTGGCCTTGTCCCATTGTGGGGAGACTTATCCTCGATTTCTGAGTCCAAACTATGTATACCCTACTGATTAAGCCTACTTAGCTGGGTATAAAATTCTTTCTTTCCTTGAGAGCTTTGTTGACATTATTGCACCATCTTTTGGCATTGGGCCTTTCACTTCTTCCCTTATATTCTTGACGACTTGTTCACTTCTTGATCAACTTCATTTAATTCTCAAACAGCTTTATAAATTTGATTTTTTAAAAAGTTGAGGAAAGCTTTATTTTATAATTGATTTTATGTTTGAAAATATTTGCATATGGATTTTATGCTTGTATTGGGCAAAAGCCTATTGTTTTTATACCTACCTACATGGTGACTTGACCCAGAGCTATGAACTTGGCTCATATTTTCTTTTCCTCAGAAGTCAGCCTGTCTCCTTGGAAAGCAGCCCTGGAAGTATGGTGTATAATGTGTCAGCTAACCAAAATGTTGGCAGTTTGGATTCATCAGCTATTCACAAATTAAAGATACATAGTCTCCTTCTGTAAAAATTTATAATGTTGGAAAATCCACACAGGGTCACTATGAGTTAAATTGGCTCTGTGGTGTCTTGATACTACTGCCTGGGGGCCTGCAGAAATCTTTGCTCCTTCTTGAAGTTATATCCTGATCATGGAGTATCTCAGTGTCAGGCATTCGACATCAATGTGTCTTAGAACATTGGGATGTACTGTTTTACACTCTAAATTTAGTTCTTTATTTCAAGGAAATGTTATGTGATGATATCTCTGAATATTTCTAGTTCTGTTTGTGACATTCTCTAATTAAGGGTGAATAATTATTCTGGGCAATGTATTGACAGAGAACTGCCAGAAGTTCAAACCGGGTTTGGAAAAGGCTGTGGCACCAGTGACATCATTGTTGATGTCAGATGGATCTTGGCTGAAAGCGGAGAATACCAGAAGAATGTTAATTTGTCATTTTATTGACAATGAAAAAGAAAAGCATTTGGCCATATGGATCATAATGAACTATGGTTAACATTGAGGAGAATGGGAATCCCAGAACACTTAATTATGCTTACAAAACCTATCCCTAAACTAAGAAACTGTTGCTCCAGCAGAACAAGGGGACACTGCATGGTTTAACATCAAGAAAAGCCTGCATCAGAAGAATTCTATATTTTCCCCTTGAATTGTAAGAAGTACAATATATACTGATGATAACAATTTTTAATTAAAAGTTCAATTCACCTATTCTCAAAAAAATTAAAAAAAAAATCAAAAGACACATTGCACTGGGAAAGTCTCCTGGTAGAGAACTCTCAAAATTATTGAAAAGCAAGGATGTCAGCTTAAAGACTAAAATGTACCTGATTCAAACCCTGATGTTTTCAATTACCGGCTATGATCTGGGAGCTGGACACTGAATAAGGATGACAGAAGAAGGATCAATAGCTTTGAGTTGTGTTGAAGAAGAATGCTGAGTGTCCCATGGACTGAAAAAATGACGTGAAGCCAAAGTGCTCCTTAGAGGCAAGGTGGTAAAGCTCTGCCTCACATATTTTGGGTGTGTTGTTAGAAGAGGCTATTCTGTGGAAGAGGATATCATGCTTGGAAAGGTGGAAGGTCAGCCATGGAGGCAGCTGCAATGGGATCACGTATCAGAGATGATAAGGATAGAGCACAAGAGGATATAATTTAGATCTGTTGTCCATAGGATCCCTATGAGTCATAATTAGCCCAACAACACTTAGCAACAGCAACAACAATTGTACTTGAGGGAGCTCTGATGGAGTCCATAGGTGGTGCCTCTCTGGCAATTCAGATTCACCAGTTGTTGCATGAAAGAGAGATAAATGGCATTCTTTCATGCAATTTAACAATCCTGGGAACCCAAGGGTCGGCCAGGAGTTTGTTCTGACAACAGTGGGCAAATGAATGAATTATACTTAAAGAGGACAGTTTCAGTGTAGTGATAACATTCTCACTTTCCTTGCAGGAGACTCAAGCTTAATTCCCAACTAATGGCCTCTCTGAGCAGTCATCTCCCATCTACCAGAGGAGGCTTGTATGCAGTTATGATGTTGAATAGTGTTAGCAAACGTCAAAACTAACACAGATCAGGAAGAAGGGTCTGGCAAGCTACTTTCCAAAACTAGTTAATGAAAAGCCTACAGATTACACAATTCAGAATCAAAAAATCGGGATGAATGACATATGACTGACCAGTATTCCATGCTACCATGTTCATCATGAATGAGGTGCTGACTTGATGACAGCTAACAGTTACTCTTATGTGGATGAATCTATTACTTTTAATCCACAATGATTCTTTTTCTTCTAGACTATCAACATTCAAACTCATTATCTTTCAGTCAGAACTGACTCATTGCTCACCCCTCCATTGGGTTCCCAAGGTTTTCCTTGCACAAGAAGAGATTGCCCATCTTTTCCCCTGATGGAGCTGCTGGTGAATTCAAACCACCAAAAAAACAAACAAACAGAAAAACAAAAAAACCCACAAGGTTCTTTGGACTAATAGCACAACTTCCAAGGACTGCACCCCCAGGAAGAAAAGCACCTAGTTAATCTTCATCTCATTACAACTCAGTACATAATAGATGTTCAATAAACACCTGTTGGATTAATCTGTATATGACCCCTGAAGCTGGAATTTAAACTTATTTTGACGGAAGCTGAGCATCATTGGGAGTCGTTTATGTGGGTAACAGGGGTTGACATGATTGACAGGCCATACATTATCTGGAAGTGTGGTAGGAAGGTGGGGAGGTTGACGATCCCACAGGATGCAAGAGGCATCTAATTTAAACCAGAGATCCGGATTTAATGGGAAAGTAAGTACAATAAACAAACATAAGTATTTAAGACCCCTCAGAGGAGAAAATTCAGACTGACATGTCTACTGGGAGAGCAGGGAGCTAATAGGAACAGGCATGGTCTTCTCTTCCAGGAAAGGGACTGGAAAGTCCTTTAGACTCACTTCCATCGTGTGTGTGTGTGTGTGTGTGTGTGTGTGTGTGTGTTTCTCCTCTGAAATTTTCAATGAGCAGTTAAACTATAACACCAAACCCCTCGAAAGATTACCTTGTTAAATTTACTTGGAAATATTTGTGAATTAGTCAGGGTCACTCTGGTAAGTAACAGATGGTGAGATGCACCCAGAAGAGAATCTGGTGAGGACACTAGGCACCAAGTATGACCTAGGTTAAGGGAACTGACCAGTGATATTGAGATACCAGTGGGAAGAACGTTACCCTTGGGGCTGCAAAAGGTGGTCAGGGAACAGTGGTATTGGCCTTGACAAGCAAAATCTTTGTAGATAAGAGCAACCGTAGAGGTCCTGTGTCCACTGACAGAACACTGGCCCAGCTTTGATGAAATCTGAGAGAGAGTGGACATCAAATACATCACTTGTCTCTTCTCAGCTCTTTCCTCCACTGTCCTGTCTTCCACTCAGGTAGCTGGGAGGAGAGGCTCACCTGTCTGCCCACTGAAGTCCAGGCTAGGGTAGAGAGGGCAGGATATGGACCATCAACAGAAACCAGGATTATCTATTACCAGGAAACAGCCTCCGTCATGTTACAAAGCACAGAACACCAAGACTCCATTTAACTTCTGTTAGGTTGGAAGAGATGAAAAGATTTGAACACAAACAGTGTCCATGTGGGTCTAAGGAGAAAGAGCCATCTTCAGGGCCTGTTGCTTGGAAGTTTCACTGAGACAATCTCTCTAGAAGGCAGTTTGTTAGCATCTATCAAAATCACAAATGTGCATGCCCTTTCTTGGAGAAATTCCACTTCCGGGAATTAATCCCGCAGCTGTATTCAAGCATGTACACAACACTGTATACACAGAACTATTTGTTACAGCATTGTTGGTAGTAGTAAAAACTGGCAAAACTTTAAATACCTGTCAAGAGGAGACTGGTTAAATAAATCATGGTTTACCCACACAATGAAATATTACACAATCAGCAAAGAAAAATAAGAGGAATCTCTCTGTGATGATTTAGTGTTAAGTGGGAAAGAAATGTTATTCTCATTTGTGCTGGGATAGCATGAATAGTTACACATCTAACGGAAAAGTTGGAAGATTTGGATTTGACCAGAGGTGCCTTGGAAGAAAGGCCTGGTGATCTGCTTGAGAAAGACTGTAGACCTTTGGAGCCCACTTATACTCTGCAATAGTGGAGTTGGTCTAGATTATCATTTATACTAAGCAAGGGAAGGAGACATTTTTACATGATCTCTTCTGAATCAGGGACATAAAAAATCCAAGGACATTGGTTTCATTGAGGAGGAAGACTAGGTGGTGGAGGACAAGGTGGCAGGATCATTTGGTTAGGAGCTAAGCACTTGACTATTTGCAACCCCCGAGATAACCATAGAAATGACAGAACAGGATTAGAACCTAAAATTGTCTGCTTTATCTCAGATGGTTCTTTATTATCATCCTACCAACAAGAGGATGTTTCAATTTTTAAAAAGAAAACAAATTATTAATCAGGTACAGTAACTCCTATAAAATGACATATTTCAGAGGTTTGGCTTAATCACTGTTTATTTCTGATCCACAGCTTAGTCTCTAAAAGGCTTGATGATTGTGTACTGGAGGGGTGACGTGCGTACACCTGTGTCCTCCATAGAGTCATGCAGGGATTCAGGCTGCTTCTATCTTGTTGCTCCCGCATCTTAATGCTTGGAGTTCTCCAGTGAATTCTTTTCATGTATCCAACAAGTGTAGGCTGGAGCAAGACTTAAAAAAATAAAATTCACCACAAGCCTAGGCCTAAGCGACTGTAGTTCTGTGTTTAGAGGATAAACCTGTAGAATTTGGTAAAGACAAAAATAACCTCCATGACAGGAGAAGATGAAAGGAATGTTGAGACGTGAGTTATGTAGTTTTCCATTAGATAGATAGATATAGATATTATAGACGATATAGATATTATAGGTAATATAGATGATATAGATTATATAGATAATATAAATATAGATATAGATGATATAAATATCTCATGAAAACCCACTGGAAGGTCAGCTATAGGTCAGTTCTGACACAACAACACACAACAGTATGTAGGTATAAATGTGGATACAGATATTTGCTGTTACTGTTAGGTGTCATTGCATTGAGTACAGCTCATAGGGATCCATGAACAACAGATCTGAACTCTATCCTAGATTGTGTTAGCCTCATTATGTTGTTGTTGTTGTTATGTATAGTTGAGTTGACCATGACTCATATTGTAACAATAGCTCTAAACCCTGCCCTATCCTGAGTCAATCTCACTATCTCCAACACATCTGCTCCCATTACCCCAATTACTGTGTCAGTCTATCTCCTCTAGGGTCTTCCTCTCCTGCACTGTCCTTTCACCCTTCCAACTTGATATCATTGTCCAAGGACAACATCCCAAAATATGTTACCGAGCTTCAAAATCCTTGCTTCCAAGGTGCAATCCAGTTTTACCCTCTCTGTGACAGATTTGTTTGTTCTCTCGGCAGTTCCTGATATGCTCAATAATTTTCTCAAGCACCACAAAAAGGCATTG
>NW_006399951.1:317127-336098 GCF_000299155.1 Elephantulus edwardii | reverse complement strand
GTGGTGGGAATCTTTGTTTTCTTGAAGTAGAGTGGCCATCCACATTGAAGATGACTGGAGTCCTTGACCTTCTATAGCAAATTCATCAGATCCTCCTCAATTTCTGCAAGCATAGTTGTGTCATGTGTAGATATAGATAAAAGAAACATATGAGTTAGCTGAAGGAACACATAATTAGGTGGCTATTTATATGAAGAGGGACCTCTGGTTGCACTGCTAACTCAAAAGTCTAGTCTCTCTAGTGGTTCAAATCCACTAATGAATCCTCTAGAGAAAGATGAGTAATGCCCTATGCTATTTGCAGCTTTAGAAAATCCACTGGATGTTAGTTACAAGTCGTTTAGACTGTAGTCAGGCAAACATTCTCTGTTAACTTGCTGTATTGGTGATCACAACATTTTGGATAAATGATGGCTAGCTAAGAAATCCTTGGGTTTAAAATCTCAGTGCTGAGAAATCATTCCTGTATGTGGAGTTCCATGTTCCTGCTGCTGAGATTTGGCACAGGCTGTTCAGAAAAATATTTTCTCAGTGGCTGGCAATCTCCAGGCTTCCAGACTCTCTTCTGAATAAACACCTGTTCACACAACTCAAGGTTGGTGAAAAAGGGAGGGCTGACCTGAGTGTGAAGTGATCAAAAAATCTTTCTTTTCTTTGTCCCTGCCCCTAACTTTTGTGGCTGCTTTTTAATTTTTTTTCTGGTTCTAGAAATCATTCATGATCACTGTAGAAATAAAGAAAAGTGAAAATTAGAAAATAAAATAACCACTAATTTACAACCTGGAAACAGTGTTAATGTTTTTGATATTTTGTTTTGTGGGATTTCTTTATATTTTCCCTTTCTCTCATTTTAATTTCTTTTTCATCCAATCATTTATATACATTGTGCTTCATTCCTATACATTGTATTTTATATAGTCATTCACATATATTGTGCTTGGGTTTTTAATTTATTACTTATTTATGTCATCAGTCACTTTTATACAATTATTCATATACATTGTTTCATTCGTGCCCATTTTGTTTCATATGATCATTTCTTTCAGTACATTTGTTTTATAGAATTAATTACTATTGGTCTGTTCCTTTTAACTGCCCATTTCCTCCACTGCACCTTGTATATTTCTTCACCTCCCCACCCCTCCACTAACCTCTGCTGTCATAGCGATTTCTTCTTCCTTCTTCCACCCGCTCTTCTTTCTCTGTGTGCTAATTGCAATAGTCATATTGTTTTTATCTTGATTCTTGCCATGTTGATCCTCCCTTGTTTTGGTCCTTGAAGAGTTCTTTGTCTACCCATTGCATTGCTGTTCTCCCACTGCCAGCCCACCCCTCCTATTTTCACAATATTCATCTTACATAATGTTTATCCTTTTGTGTCTGAATTACTTCACTCAACATAATGCTATCTAGATTCTCCCATGTTGTTTTGTACTTTACAGATACGTCATTTTCCCCTAGTGTTACCTAGTATTTCATGATGTGAATATTCTGCAGGTTTTCTATCCATTTGTTCCTTGTTGGAAATTTGAGTTGTTCCATTTTCTTGCTATTGTGAATAACACTGCTGTGAACACAAGTGTACGTATCTCTATTTCCAAGCAATAACCTCTTCTAGTAACATGTGAGATGATGTTTTGCCTTCCTTACCGCCAAGGAATACTCAGGCTATATTTTTTCCAAGACATATCTGTTTGGGGTTTTAGTAGTCCATGGGATATTCAGCACTCTTCTTCAACACCCCAACTCAAATGCAACAATTCTACTTCTGCCTTCCTGATTCATTGTCCAACTATCAGAGGTGTAGCAGTGACTGAAAAGACCATGGCCTACCTCAGGTGCACCTTAGTCTTCTAAACTGACGCCATGGATCCTCAGGAAGCTGGAGAGATCCCTGACAGTGAACTTGCCCAGTGCAATATATCTCATGATCCCCTGACTGCTGATACCAAGGATGTTGAATGTGGATCCAAGTAAGATGAAATCATTGACAATGTAAACCTTATCTCTATCATAAAAGTTGCCTATTGGTCAGGGGTAAGGGTTTTTGTCTTCTGGGTGTTAAGATGCAATCCATAAGTCTTTGATGCCCTCCAATAAGTGTGACAAGTTTTCCTCCCCTCCCAACAAGCAGGGTTGTGTCATCTGCATACCAAAGGTTGTTGATGAGTCTTCCTCATGGGTGGATTTGACAAATGTTGTTGGAAACAGCTCACAGCTGACTTTCCAGCAGGTTTTCAGTTAATTGCATGGGAAGAGGTTGTCCAATTTTCTCCCATGAGGTGGCTTGCGGATTTGAACTAGATACCTTTGGGTTGACAGCAGAAGTCTTTCTCATTAAGTCATGAGAGCTCTCTAGCTTTGACAAACAAGTAAACAACAATAGAAACATCTATTGTTTTAAACTAATGTATGGATGTGTGTGCATTTATTTGTTGTGGTCGGCAGATGAGATCCTCTCACTGGTGCAGTTAGTGTAGACGTTATGACCCTTTGATGGTCTCTCTTAGTACTCCTCGGGGCACACTTGGATAGCACACTCAAGTGCTCACAGAGTAAAGACCCCATTGGAATATTTGGTACAGTTGTGTGGTGAGCCTAAGACACAGACACCTGAAGGGCTGAAATTAGGGCCTGGGAATTTGTTCTTACCTCTGAGGCAAGAATGGGAGAGAAAGTCAGCACAGAGTAGCTGGTACTTGGAAATGCTTCCGCGGCCTCTTGATCCCCTTGAGCACACTTTGAATTTGTCATCAAATGTTTATTGCCAAGGTAATGAAGAGTCTTAATAAGAAAGGAACACCAAAACAGCCCAGCATAAAAGCAAACACTGTTATAAAGCTGTATTTGCCGTTTATGGCATTTCCAGAGTTGGAAGAAACACTTTTCTTGTATAAAAGATAGAACAATATATCTTCTGATTTTTATGAGCTGCAGATTACTCTAATTATCATAAAAAATTACTACCGCTAATAAAATTTCTATTATAAGTTACTTATAGTAATCTCCAGGGTACTACACTTAGCCAAGAAGAGGTTGTAATTACATTACAGAGAAGAAGGCGTCCGTTTCTCAATACTCCTGTAACACTGGCTGTGTCTTTTAACACCTTAGTCATTTCCAAACAGTTTCTTCCTTCTCCCACCTCTTCCTCCTCAGTTTTGGGTCAAAGGTCACCTTGTTATTTTCATTCTGCAGGATGTGGTCTGACTGGAGAATAATGACCCATCTTGGACGCAAATGACGCAAATGACCATTTAGAGTTACAAGTATCTGGGTGGGTTTCTCCTCCCCAGAGATCTCCGGTTTGCACATGGAAGGATGCAATAGCAGGGAAGACGACCATCCCCACCCAAGGGAAATGTGCATTTCAAAATTGGTGGAAGCTGCTGGGTGTCGAGGCAAAACACAATGCCGGAGTCTTTGTTTGACAGGACAACAATTGGTGTTTTCCCTGTTGTACGTATCATTTTTTTTTAACTGTCATCTGTGAGGTTTGATGACTCTTGGATGACCTTTAAAAGTCTTGCCAAAGACACCAATCCTCACTGGTAATTTCATGGGCTCTCTCTTCTCATGTTTTGGATTTAATATGAAAATAAGATGCTGTCTTTCCTTCTCTGAATGACGAAGCAGTGAATAACCTTAGAGTCCGAGGAAATAAACGAATGTTAGAACAGCAGTCATTTCTTCTAAGTAGGGTTTCAATTGCTTTTGCAAATGGTGAATCAACACCTTAATGAATGGGCCTAGAAAATGAAATAGCCCGTTTGAGTTGCTTTAAAATAAGCAACTTATTTAGGCAATGACTTGTGGCACATTAATTGCTATCAGTAAGGGGGAAAGTATGTCTCGGGGCTTTGCTGGCTCATTTTTAAGAGACACTTTGGAACTGGGCTGCAGAAGGAGTGTCTGTGCTAGCATTCCTGTGGTCAGCTGGGGTGTGGGAGTGCGGATCCAGGGCTTCTTAGTCAGGTTGTCCCAAATACTCTCTCACCACAGCTTGACCTCCTGAAGGGGGTACTGGGCAAAAGTCATTACACATTGTGATTTCATTCTGGGTTCATTTACTCAAATTGTAAAAGATGGAGAAACGAGGCTGATGGAGAGTTTGCACTTTTCTTACTTCCTCACACAATCTTGATCTTATTTCTGCTTTGAGTAAAAAGGGGTTGTTTTTCTGTTTAGAAGAAAACTAGGTATGTGCTTTCTCCTAAAGTGGAGATAGCCTGAGAGCAGGACCTTTCTATTGTTTGTTAATGCATCCTGGAGCCTAGAAGAACACCTAAATGATGTGTGCTTTTAACTGATTCCTAACAATAAATGGTTGTAAAAAGTGGTTAGATCCACGACAAAACAAGGCACCATGAGGTGGGACCATTATAACCCATAGGGTTTTCATTGACTGAAGTAGATTGTCAAGCCTGCCTTCCTCGTTCATTTTAGTCTGGAAGATCCACTGAAACCTGTTCATTATCAAAACCTTATGCTACCTTTCACTGATAGACCAATGGAGCTCTGATGGCCTAGTGACAAGAAGCTGCACTGCAATCCCAGAGGTGATTGTTTCAAATCCACCTGATGCTCTGCTGGAGAAGGAGCGACAATCTCCTCCCGTACCAGTCAGGTCTGATTTGAGAGTACACACACACAAAATAATAAAATAAAATTTTTAAAAATGAACAATGGACTCAAACATATCAGAGATGATGAGGATAGCCCAGGACAGGACAGGGTGTAGGTTTGCTGTCCATAGGGTCACTATAGGTCATGGTCAACTGGATGGCACCAAAAACCAGCACAATTAACTGACAGAAAGATTTTGCCTGAGGTCATTGTCTTGGCAAACAGAAATTCTCCTACTGACTCACCAGCATATTTACCTCTGTTCCTGGTATATTTAAGAGATATTGTGAAAGAAGCAAAAAAAAAAAATGAATTAATTGACAGGGAAGGAGAAATATTACTAATTGTCCTATCTAGTATATTCTTCTAGGTAATTTCATTCTGTGTAATTATGCAATTCTCAACATTTAAAACTATTTTACATATTTAGACCAATATTATCTTTTAATTAAAATCCTTAGAGACTTGGCAGCAAAACTTTATAGGAATTGCTGCAAAGGCGAAGCATCTTTGCCTGTGACTATGACTCCCCACTCAGCTCCAACCAATCACAGAAATGATATTTTGTGAATGCATTCTCCCAATGCAGATGACACAACCCTGCTTGCTGAAACTGAGGAGGACCTCATGTACTTGCTGCAGAGGGTCAAGGACTGCAGCCTTCAGAATGGATTGAAGCTCAATGTCAAGAAGACAAAGATTCTCACCACTGGACCAATTGGCAGCATCAGGATGGATGGAGAAGAGATTGAGATTGTTCACAGCTTCAGTTTGCTCGGCTCCACAGACAACACTCTTGGCACCAGCAACCAGGAAATAAAAAAAGTATTGCGATGGGAACGTCTGCTTTTAGGGACCTCTCTAAAGTACTCAAGAGCAACAGTTGTGTCTCTGGAGACTAAGGTGCATCTGATACGGGCCATGGTCTTTGCAATCACTTGTTATGCATCAGAGAGTTGGACAGTGACTAGGGAGGATAGAAGGAGAATTGATGCCTTTGACCTGTGGTGCTGGAGAAGAGTATTGAATGTACCATGGACTGCCAGGAAAACAAACAGATTCATCCTGGAGAGGGTTAAAGCAGGCTACTCCTTGGAGGCAAGGATTCTGGGGCTTCGTCTGACATACTTTGGACATGTTGTAAGGAGGGACAGGTCCTTGGAGAGGGACATCATGCTTGGGAGGGTGGAGGGACAGCGCAGGAGGAGAAGACCCTCTATGAGATGGATTGATTCAGTGACTGGGGTAATCGGGATGGGTGTGTCGGAGACAGCGCTATTGGCACAGGGTAGAGCAGGGTTTAGGGCTGTTGTACATAGCTATGAGTCGCAAGCAACTCGACAGCACATAACAACAACAACAACAACAACTCTCCCAATGGCTAGTCCAATCCTATGGAAAATGAATGGACTCTGATGCTAGAAACACCTAGATTTGAACTTCTATGCCATTTACAGTCTCAGAAACCCAATAAAAGCGCAGCAATGAGTTGGTTCTGAAGTGGCAACAATGAGTTGAGTTGAGTTGAGTTCAGTTGAGTTGAGTTGAGTTGCACTGAGTTGAGAGTTGAGGAGTTGAAAGAAGACAACACAATCTTCCCTTGGCATTTGCAAATGGGACTGCATTCTTGTCATTTCTTCTTCTCTCATCCTTCCCCGTGGAAGTTAAAGGAATAAGATGTCAAGCTGGAAAAAAAATACTCTCAAGTAGTAGCATCTGGCTCCCTCATGAACTTCCCTCACACATGCTGGAAGTTGTTTTAAAGTCTGTCTGGAAATGAAACTACTGATGGGGTGTGGGACTCTGAGATGTCCTGTCTGACAGCTCTGCTTTGATTCCCAGTGAGTTGGAAGCAATTTCATTAGCTAACACTGAGAAAGAGTAAAGAAAGTGATGCTATCAAGCCAAAGGTGCACGATTTTAAGCTGCGGCCCTCAGGTCTGTTTTTAATTGTCTTTGCTTAAACATTCTTCTAGGTCATATAGTCCTGCTGATGTGTCCACTTGCTGTAAAGAGGTAACCTCTGGTTGCTGTGAGGCTGAACACTGTGACACTGATGTGTCAAATGCAATAATGATTACCCATGGTGGATAGTTTTTGGTGGAGCTCCCTGATTAAAACTAACTTGGAAGCAGAAGTGGCATCCAATTCTGAAATAGTTTGCCTCTGGAAACCCTATGAACCTGGCGAAAGGAAGAAAGGTATACAAGTGTTTAGGTCTTTCATTCATAGGGTCACTATGAGTTGTCTATGACTCGACGTCACTTAACAACTACAACAACATCAACACTGAGAAAGCACCTGAGTAAAGTTGTTTTTCCACTTAACAAATCACCCTGAAGCTTGGTCATTTAAAACAGCAGTCTTATATTGCCTGGTGGTTAGCAACTTGGGTAGAGTTTAATTCGGCAGGGATGGTCATCCCTGCCTTAGATGAAAGTGATGATGATTCCAACTTTAAGAGGCAAAAGATTCAAGATGGTCTGTCTTATTAAGAGATCTTGGTACCAGCCTAGGGCACGTATGTTCTCCTCCGTGTGATTCTTCATTCCATATGATCTCTATTCCTCCAATTCTTTCTACACTAAGCAGCTCTTAAGGTGACGAGAGTGTTCCAGAAGAAGATACCAAAGTTGTAAGACCTTTAAGGTTTTGCCTTAGAAGTTGAACAACATCATCTGCCACATTTTTATGGTTAAAAAAAGTCACAAGACCCTCTATTCCCCTGCAATATAAGTTAGAACTCAAAGATAAAGTCATCAAAACCAGGCCTAGATGCAGATGAAGGGTTCGGATGAATTATTTATTCCCTCCCATCCATCATCCAAGGGTAAAACATAGAGTACCTATAATAAAAACTTCCATTCTTAAATGAGAGAATGTAAAACACATAACACTGGTCAATAGAAATTCTATGGCGTATGTTTCTGGGACTTACTCTTTCATTATATATGTCTATGCTGCTATAGAAGAGGTCCCTAATTAATTTTTCTTTCTGACTATTATCTCAGACCTCTGGGATGAAGGGATCCTTCTGTGCCTGTTAAATTGTGTGAAAAAATTCACTTACAATAGGAACAGCTCTTTCTTTTGTTCATCTATCTCTTCCCATATGCTATTACACACAGCTAAACAAAGTGAAAGAACAATTCTGACCAAAAGAGGGGAAAATACATGACAGAATTTTAAATTATTATGGACTCCGGATTTTCTGGGGCCGTGGAAGCTGCATGAACGCACAAAACTGTACGAACTCCTGAGATAATCTGTAAATCCTAAACCAAAAATATCCCTGGGAGTCTTCTTAATACTAAACAGTGTTGTTATCATACTCAAGTTGCGTATGACTCATAGCAGCCCTATAAAGAAGAGATGGGAACCTTGTTCTACCTGTCCTGTGCTGTTCTCATCACCTCCGACATACTTGAGACCATTGCTGCAGACACTGTGGCAATCTGTCTCACTGAAGATCTCCTTCTCCTTTGCTGACCCACCACTTTTCCTAGCACGTTGCCCCTTGCCAAGGAATAGCCTCTCCTAGCAACTTGCCCAAAGTATGTGACACGAAGTTTCATGATCTTTGCCTCTAAGGAGCACTCTGACTAGTTTAATTCAACTAGTAAAGAACATTGTGACTTTGGTCAGATACATCATTCTTTTTAATACTTTGTAAAGCTCTTTTGTGGCCATTATGCTGTTCTTGTTGTTGTTGTTGTTGTTGTTGTTGTTAGGTGCCATTGAGTCAAGTACGACTCATAGCGACCCTATGAACAAAAGATCTGAACCTAGTCCTGTCCTGTGCCATCCTCACACTTCCTGACACACAAGAGCCCATTGCAGTAGCCACCTTGTCAACCCACCTGGTTGAGGGTCTTCCTCTCCTTTGCTGACCCTTCACCCTTCCCAACATCATGTTCTTCTCCAAGGAGTAGCACCTCCTAGCAATATGTTCAAAATATGTGAGGCCATTCTACTCAATGCCATTTCCTTTTCCTTGGTTATTTTAATCATAAGGTATGCAGTTTGAGCCCACCAACTGCTCCAAAGGAGAAAGATGGGCAATCTCCTCCCATGAGATTTACTGCCTCTAAAAACCCTCAGGAGGTGTCAGCTTTGGGTTAGTTCTGACTTTATCATACACACAACAACAACAATATATGAAAACTGGACAATGACTACGGAAGAACGAAGAAGAATGATGTCTTTGAATCGCGGTGTTAGGGAAGGACGTTAAGTTTATCATGGACTTCCATAAAAACAAGTCAATCAGAGTTCTCCTTAGAAGCAAGGATAACAAGTCTTTATATCATGGACTTTGGACAAATTATCTGGAGGGATAGGGCTGGAGAAAGACATTGTTGTTGTGTACCATCGAGTCCAAACCAACTCATAACTGACCCTCCATTGGGTTTTCAGAGGCAATTAATCGCACAGGAGGAGATTGCCCATCTTTCTCCCATGGAGCAGTTGATGGATTTGAACTGCATGCCTTTGAGATTGCAGCGCAACTTCTTAACACTAGAGAGCTTATGCTTGACAAAACAATGAGGCACCAAAAAGGAGGAAGACTCAACAATAGGCTCCTACTTTGTGAGGGTGGTGGTGCGTGACTTGGCAACTTTTCATCCTGTTGCACAGAACTGACTTGACAGTACCTAACAACAACAACAACAACAGCAAAGAATGTCTTCTGTGAGCATGCAGAGGGTTCTGTTTTGGTGGTTTTTTTGTTTTGTTTGTTTTAAGAACAAATTACCTGTAAGGAATCAAGTTGACAACAGTATCCGGAGAGGTTACACAGGAGCTTGAGCCAGTGGTGAGTCTATGGTAAGGAGAGAAGAGAAAAAATGAGAATGGTTACATAAATGCAATACTGTAGTTCTGTGCCACTGGATTACGCACTTAGAAACAGTTGAGTTGGTATATATTTTGCTGTACACACTCTCCTATTGTTGTACAGTAGAATAATAATAAAAAAGCTAATTGATGCTTTTAGCCTTATGCTGGCTACCTCCTTAGTCAGATACCACTGTTTGACTATGTAACAAAATCACTCAAAACAGACATTTAAGAATGCAGATGTGTGTTCTTTTGCAAGTTAGCTAGCTCCCCTGGGCTCAGCTGGATGGTTCATTTCAGCCTGCATGATGACATCTGGGGCAGCTCGTGTGGACTGGAGGATCCAGCCCTCAGTCAAACAGAATGACTTGACTTCAGAGGAGAAAAAGCAGAAGGTGCTGGGCCCCTTAACCTGTGGGCTTTGAACTGGCAAAAAGCACTTCTGTGACCTTCTATTGGTCAAAACAAGTCACAAGGACAGTCTAGTTTCCAGGAGTGGAAAAGTAAGCTCCACCTCTTTAAAGGAGAGCGACGTGTGTGTGTGTGTGTGTGTGTGTGTGTGTGTGTGTGTGTGTACAGAAATGGTAGAAATTATTGGCTATCTTTGGAGGCAGTCTGTCCTTTCCCTTCAAACATCCCCCTCCCCAAGTATTGAGAAGTTACCGGAATATACTGGAGAGTCTAGGCCCTTAGTAAAAACCTTAAAGGACTAAATTAAGGAGGGAATAAACAAATAAGGTGCGAGTGAGTGAATAGATGACTTAATAAATTAACCAGTTGATGTATAAGTAAATGAAGGAATGAGTGGTGAAATGAATGGAGAAGTAGAATACAGCTGTTCTTTGTTTATTGACGTCGTTAGATTCTAAAGGCCAAGTTGTTATGAAGCATTTGGCTTTATGCAAGAATGGAGGATGACCACATCCGAGAACAAAAGGAAGATTATTACCTCACTGCCAAATCACACCATTGTACAACTGTCAAGGTGTATCATTGACTCACGGAAAATCATCCCCAAGCCACATGGACATGTAACCTCACTTGCCAATCTTTTTGTTAGCAGCTCAATATGTTATACACCATGCCACTAGGACCTCTAATAATATTTAGGGTCCCTGCGTAATATATGCCTAACTGCTTAATATATGCCTAACACCAGACGGACAATGCATATTCTCCGGTTTCAATAATGTTCACAAAGTAGCAACTTCAGAAAGTGAAGACTTTTGGTCCCTTTCTAGGATGACAAAATGGAGCTTCCAAGGGTGTTGGGACACTCTGAGCCAGGAAGTAGTAGAGCGAAGTGGATGTGTTACCTCTCTTAGGTCGTATCTGTCTCTGCCTCATGTGCCAAGAGACACTGTCCTCCTGGACAGTGAAAGGAGGCAAGAGAGCATGCTGTGTTATCAAGCTGGTTCTGACTCCCCAAGATCTTACAGAAAACAGTAGCATTGCAGTTCCTACGTGCTGCTCCCTTTCAGAAGTTGGGGCCAGAGGACCCCAGGTTCGCACAGCCATGTTCTGCCTTCCTCCCGACATCCAGTCTGGAGTAAATGCCAGGAAGATTCTCTCGGGCCTTGCTCTGGTACCAGCTGCAGCCTCAGCAGGAGCTTTTTCCCCTGTTGAAGCTTCTCTTCTCAGCGAGCCTGGACCTAAGCCCTGAGGCCCCTCCTGTGTCTAAGGAGTTGCAGACAAAAAAAGGTTACATGACAAATCATGCCTCAGATCTTCCTGGTGTTTTATTTCTTACTCTGTGTCCTCCATTCTGGCCCAGGAGGGGGCTGTCAGGAATATAAACTAGGTGTTGGGTAAAATCATGGTCCTCATTCACTCAGAATTAGTGCAGCAGGTGGTCACCCCGTCCAGACTGGCTTCTTCTCTTAGGGCAGTTGTTACACAGCCCAGTTGAAACCCTGCCACCTAGAGAGAATTCACACTGTGACAGAGAAAATAATAACTGTCTGACGCCCATTAGGAAGGAAGGAACTGTGGGACCGAGCGGCCAGCTCAGTGATGAATAGGTTTTCTCAGGGTGCAGATAAACAGTTTACAGTTCTGAAATCCTGTGTTTAATTCCCACACCTGCTCACACTCTGAAGATTGGCATTGAAGGCAGCAGTCTCGCCTCCCAGAGTGGCAGCAGAACCTTGAACCCAGGCTTCTCCCAACACCCTTCCTTGCATCCTAGCTGTGGAAGGACATTTTTTTTTGTTTAGCTGCATTTGGAAAGCTAGAGGGGTGAAATGAGTGTTTTAACTTAGAGAAGAACGTTAGTGCAAAAAAGAAGATATCTATTCCTTGATTCAACAATATTTTTTTCCAACACCTGTTGAAAACTTAGAGACCAGAGACAGTGTAACTGGTTAATATACTTGGCTGCTAATTGGAAGACGGGAGGTTCAAGTTCACTCAGACGCTTTTTAGGATAAAGGCATGATAATCTTGCCTCCAAAAATCATTCATTGGAAATTCTACAGGCCGCATGTCTGCTGTGACACACGTGGGGTCAGCCTGAGTCAGGAGCAACTTGAGGACACCAGGTTTAGGTTTTCTTTCACTCTGCGCTAAGTGATTCACCATTGAGTCCTCACAGGGACAGCTGCTTGGTAAAGTGAAATATCCAGTGGAGTACAGGCAATAACACTAGGACGGATGACTATGTGTGAAGGAGATAAATTTAAAAAAGTAGCTCTTCCAAGTAAGAGGTTCCCAGGTAAAACTTAAACTGAAGATTATTTTGAAAGAGGTACATAGCATTAGGAAAATCTGCTGTCAGTAGCCTCTCCAAAGCGCTGAAGAGCAAAGACTTCAGCTTAGATAATAAGGTATGCGCAATGCAAGCTATGCTCCTTTTGATTACTTGTTACGTATCTGAAAGCGGGACAATGTCTCAGGACGACAGGAGAAGGATCAAGGCCTTTGAGTAATGGTGCTGGAGAAGAGCACTGAATATCCCATGGGCTACCAAAAGAATAAACAAGTATATCTTAGAGAAAAGTGAGGCCAGGGTGCTCCTTGGATGCAAGGATAATGATGTTTCATCTTACCTACTTTGGGAGTGTTATTACTGAAGGCCAGTTCTTGGAGAAGGTCATCATCTTTGGAAAGGTGGAAGGTCAGCACAGGAAAGGAAGACCCTTGGCAAGATGGATCGACGTGATGACTGTGACAATGGGCTCAAGTATCTCAGAGATGATGAGGTTAGGGCCAGGTTCAGACCCACCATTCATAGGGTCACTATGCGTTGTGGTCAACTCGATAGCACAATAACAGTTTGAAAGGTGAACAATCAGTAAGGCAGACAGAAGAAGAATTGATGCCTTTGAGTTGTGGTGTTGGGGAAGTATGCTGAATGTCCAATGGACTGTCAAGGGAGCAAACAATCTATCTTGATTAGGGAGGGCAAACCAGGGCACTCCTGAAAGATTAGGATGTTGAAACTCTTGTGTCACATAAGTTGGGCATGTTGTCAAGAGAAGACAGTCCTTGGGAAAGGACAGCAGTCTGGGAAACGTAGAGGGTCAGAGGAGAGGAAGATCCCCAACCCAATGAACCAACACAGCTGCTATGACAATGGACTTTAGCATAGCAGAGATGGTAAGGATGGTGGCGGATGGGGCGAAGTTCTGATCTGTTATTCATAAGGTTGCTATGAGCTGGAGTCAATTCGATGACTCTGGACAACAGCAATATCTTTCAAAGGATATAAAAGAAAATATTTTTCTGTGCTCAAGTATTGGGTGTATATGATGAGTTTTATAACAATTTTAGTCTTAGAAATTGACAAGTGACTGCCCACCAGTTTGTCTATCTGGAAGGAAGGCTAGGCTATGGAGACAGTATTCATTTCACATGAAATGCAATTCTTTTTCTAAATGCAACTGCATATAGAAGTCGAAAGTCCAAGCAGAGGAAAAGGTGTAGCTGTAATCCTGTGATGAGTTAGAGAATCCTTCCCCCCACCTGGTTTCTCAAGAAGTTAAAAGATGTTATAAAAAGACCATTGTTCAGCACTGGAGGAGCCATTGAAGTCGGTCTATATACTCAAAGCAGAGTCCAGTCAAAGAAAGAGACTTGTATTATATAGTTTAATCAGGGGAATTTAATACAGGAAATCAATGCTGTTAGAGCATTGAAGCTGTGAAGGAGATCCGTCACTTGAAAGCCTGCTCAATCCTTAGACCCTTCAGGGAAACTCAAGACTCTAGAGAATATTTGTTACAACACTGGCGGAAGACAGTCTTCAAACTCTCTCCTTGCTCTGCTCTGGAGAAATCAGAGTAAAGGTGGAAATGGGGCTTGAGCTCAGCGTGCTGTATTTGAAGAAAATGTCATGATATTTGGTTGTTGAAATTTGACTCCATTCCAAGTGACACTCTCTTGTCTTATATTCATTCTTTAGGGAACCTATGCTGTCTCAGTCTATGATGAGAAGAAAACATTGCTACTCACATATTTGGGCTTCATACGCTCTCACCAGAGAGAACTGGCCTCTTCTCCAGTTCCAACATGAAGATATCAAGGGAGGTCTCTGATTAGTACAGCTTGAGTTAGATACTCATCACTGGATCTACTAACAAGATACAGTTATAAAGTCCAATTAGGAAAAGGAAAAGGATTTGGTAGCAATAGAGGCCTCCGCCTTCATGTTGGGATCTGAAAAAGGGAATCATTTGAATCCTTGTGAATCTGCAAAAAGAAAATCCCGCGGAAACACATCCCCGTGAATCAATGACACTGGGCATGGTGTTCGGGATTGAAGAGTCAAGAAGTGGAATGACTTTATAAAGAAGGGAAAGAAGCTTAGTGAATTTTCAGCAGCAAAGTGCAAAGAAAGTTAAGTCTTTCCAACGAACAATGAGAGTGCAGGTGGAATTGACCTGACAGAGCATTAATTCATAGGAAGGTCCTATGATGGGTTAGAGAATTTTCCCTCCTCTGGTTTATGAAGAAGTTAGAAGATGTTATAGAAAGACCATTGTTCAGCTCTGGAGCCATTGAAGTCAGTCTATATACTCAAAGCAGAGTCCAGTCAAAGAAAGAGACTTGTATCAGATAGTTTAATCAGGGGAATTTAATACAGGAAATCAATGGTGTTAGAGCAACTGAAAAAGCAAACAGAGGGAGGAAGGGCAGCCTAGTTATTAGCAACACCAGGAAGCTGTTATCACTGCTAAGGAAGAAGGTGATGTTATCAGAAGCTGGGAGCTGAGGCTGTTCAGAACTAGAACCAGGAAGGAGATGATGTTAATCAGACACTGAAAACATGGTGGAGGCCGCTCAGCTGGGGTTGGGACCAGGCAAAGAGGGGCTTGCTTCCAGGAATTAGAGCAAACATAGAGATGTAGACATTTCCGGAGATAATGAAAGTGCTCGGTTCTCTCTTCCTCCTCTTCCCCTCTGCCAGTGCCTCTTCCTGTCCAAACATGTGAAGTGGCCTAACAGAGGTCAGCCTCTGGCATGTACCATATTCCATGGAAGGATGGGGAATACGTTAGAGAATTAACAGGCAATCGAAACTCACATTGGGTTCTTACTAATGTCAGAAAACTTTTCTACTTTACCATAGTGTCTAAAGGGAGCTGTGGGGACCTAGTGCTAAGAAGCTGCACTGGCAACCCAATAAACAGTGGTTTAAATCTACTGGCATATCCACAGGAGAAAAATGGGCTATCTCCTGTGTGATTTACAGCCTCTGAAAACCTGCTGGAGGACCAACTATGAATCAACAGCACATAACAATAACATAGAGCCCAAGATGAACCAGACCAGCTAAGAATCAACAGCGCATAACAGTAACACAAGATGCTTAGCACAAGATGCTAAGGTTTTATTTCATTTGGTTTTAAAATCTATTCAGGCTACTTTTGTTTCATCTTGATCAACTGTTGTTCTTCTACAATCTGTACTTAAATTTTCTAGATTCTGTTTATTAAGGAAATATTATTGCCTTAGTCTTTGAGAAATTTGAAACTTCTTTATTCTAAATGTGAACTTTATATAACAGAGACAAGAGACTGGTGACTAATATGCATTGGCCATTGGTGACTGGACCATGGATTTACTTGCCCTTCTGCCTCTGTGTAAGAGAGACTAGAAAAGTTATTCCAATAACTCTTTCCTTCTCCCGTTTAAAATGCCAATAGCCTACCACACAGATACTACTGTCCTTGCTGTACTCTTCTCTTTATACTGTCACTATTTTACTTACCATACATTTAAATTATTGTTTCTAACAACTACTATCTTTTTTTTTTTCTAAAGAAGAAGATGAACTTCATGAGGGAAGAAACTTTGGACTTAATAGACCAGTTTTGTCACCACAGAATTTAAAACAATAACTGGTACAGAATAGGCACTCAACAAAGAATTGTAAGTTAGAAAGTGACTGAATGCAAAGGAGTCTGGGCATTTGGGTTCTAGATAAGGATTACTGTACTGGCCAGTAATTTTCTTGTTGATAAACTTCATGTTCCTGGCCAGCATCTGTCTGAGAAAGTCTGATCGTTACTGTGATTCTAGTTTGACAATGTAGCCTAATCCCAATGCCTCAAAACTTGTTTTGAGAGAGCTCTGGTGTCCTAGTGGCAAGAAGCTGCCCTGCAATCTCGAAGGCACGTGGTTCGAATCCACCGGATGCTATGCTGGAGAAAGAGGAGCAATCTCCTCCCATGCTAGTTGGATCCAAATTGGTGGCACCCAACAAGGAAACAAAAACTAAAACAACCCTCATTTTGCCTAATTCTTAGCTGCTTTGCTGTTTTTAACTACTTTGAAGTCAGTCTGTGACTCAGGACAACCCTACACAATAATTGGATCTGACTGTTGAGATCTGTAAGCTTTAAATGACTGATTTTTATTTAATTTTTTTTAAAGCCAACCTTTCCTTCCTGGTCTGTCTGTTCCATTGAAACCAGTTTAGCATTAGAGAAACATAAAAGTCCCCTTAAATCCTACATTAACTCCTGTTAAGGAACACTGTGACACTGATGTGTCAAATGCAATAATAGTTACTCGTGGTGGACAGTATTTGGTGGAGCTCTCCAATGAAAAAAAGCTTGGAAGCAGGAGTGGCATCCACTTCCGAAATAGCTTGCCTCTAGAAACCCTATGAATCTGGAGGAAGGATGAAAGTTATACGAGTGTTCAGGTCTTTCGTTCATAGGGTTGCTATGAGTCGCCTATGACTCAACAGCACTTAACAAGAACACAAACAACAAGATTCAATATCTCTCATCTCCTTAAATCATCTTAAGACACATTCACATGAAGAGATTTAGCCAAGAATTGAACCTGAGTCTCCCACATGGAAAGCTAGAACTCTACCTCTCTACCACCATCACTCAAGTACCTACTTTAGCTGCTTTAGAAGGGATATAGTTCTTCATGGTTGAACCTCGACGTCGCTCTCCAAATTATCCTGCTTGGACACACACATGGCCTGACTTCTAAATATAAAGTTCTATAATGATGGAGAGCCACACAAAGAATTCTTTCAAGAACAGGTTTGCTGGTTTTTTCCCCCCTTAGTAGATTAACTTTTTCCTTCTAATAATGATACAGGAAAGTCAAAACTTCTGGTGAAGGCCAATGGTTCCAACATCAATCTAACTATAGAAACACCTTTTTTTTTAAGAGGAAAAATCTCCATGAGAAGAATTGACAGTGGTTGCAACAATGAGCTCAAACATAACAATAGTGTGAGGATGGTTCAACAGTTAATTATGTTGTACATAGGCTTGCAACGAAGTAGAATGCTCTATGACATCTAATAAGAACATATCGTCTGTCTACTAATGAGTTACTTGTGTGTACAACCAAAAGGGAAATTCTAATTACAACCTTTGCTTCAAATATGCTTCAGGGTTTTTTACCTCCTATTTCTTTGAGAGATTTCACAAATTTCTCACCCAGCTTTTAAGTGAAAACCCAGTTCTTCATGATTATGATGTTTTACCTATAAGCGCGCTCAGAAAGTTTTTTGATAAACTACAATAGTAATAGAAAGGCTTCAGGTCTTTTGTTCATAGGGTCACTAGGAGTCATGCTCAACTCGATGACAATCAACAACAACAGCAGAAAGTTTACATAATATTCCTTCTTGAGTCCTGCTCTGGCCCTATCATGACAATCTCTTTTTTTCGCCTAGAATGTTGATATAAAAACACTCAAAGTAAGTGGCTTTACAAAATAGATGTTCATTTTCTTACAGTTTTTGGAGGTTAGGAGTTTAAAGTCACATGAACTCCAGGGACTGGCCCCTTTTGTTGGTACCTCCAAATATTTCTTGGCCTGAACGAGTCTTATGGTGCCATTTCTCCTTTTGTGTCTCTGTGTCTACTCTGGTATTTTTATAACTCAGTGGTGATTAGGCTTAGTACCAACCATACTTCAGTATGCTCTCATCAACAGAGCAAAACAAAATCACCATATTCAAACAAAGTCACAGTAAAGGTGAAGAAACAGGATTTTCACTCAATCCATAACACTATTCATTAAGTATTCCCCCCCCCTTTTATGTTTTCATTATAGGATTTTCATTGGCTGCCACTTGAGGTAAGCTCTTAAGGTAAATCGAAAGAACTCTGGTGACCTAATAGTATGAAGCTGAGTTGCAATCCTGAAGGTATATGGCTTGAATCTATTAGCTGTTCCAGCAGAATAAGATGGGAAATCTCCTTCTGTAAGATGACCTAATTGCCTCTGAAAACCTACTGGAGGGTTATCTATGGGTTGGTTCTGACTTGAGGGCACACAACAAAAACAGCCATAACCACTATGTTTGAAGTGATTCTTTAGACTGATGGTGTAGGACAGAAATGGGAGGGAGAAGGAGAAAGTGAGAGACAGCAAACAGAGAAGGTCCCAGGACACTGGGGGACAGTGGCGGTAGAGATGGTGTACAAACGTTCTCCAAAACGTAAAAGCTTCCAGGACAGGGGGAAATGGAAAGCAGAAGGATTGTAACTGTCGGTCAGGCTTCTCTTGATTAGGAAAAGGATAGTGCATGCTGTGACATTCTCATTCCTCCTGGAAGGATGACACTGGGCTCCTGTCCACGGCCCCTTGACCTTCTCATTCACTCTTCATCTTGGTTCCCTCTCAACTTCGAGTGTCTGTGATTTCCTTTCATCCCCTAAGTATGTCCCACCTTCTTCATATTTTCATCATTCTCTCTTCATTATTATAGTATTATATATTTATATTGTCATTGTTGTTGCTTGCCATCGAGTCAAGCATGACTCATAGTGACTCTGTGAACAAAATACCTAATGCCTTTCCATAACTATTGTCAAGTCCAAGTTCATAGAGTTTCCAGAGGTATGTGGTTTAAGACATGGGTACCACTCCTGCTTCCAAACCTGTTTTACAACTGGGAGCTTCACCAAACACTGGTCACATTAATATTATACATAATAAAGAAAATAATACTGTAATGTCATTATATTAATAACGTTGTTGTTGTTATGTGCCGTCGAGTCGCTTGATATTAGTAATAGAATATT
>NW_006399951.1:312861-316971 GCF_000299155.1 Elephantulus edwardii | reverse complement strand
TATTATAATATTAACTATATTATTATATACTCTTTTCATCATTCTCATACTTAATGAACATGACCAACCAATCAATTCCTCTCCAGTTGACTCTGATTCATGCATTACATGCATCAGATAGAAATGTGTGGCATGCAGTTTTCTTCATCACTCTCTCTCTGTAAAGGAAAGTTCTTGTGGTTTAGGAGAGAATTTTCAGAGCTAATGTTTCTCATTCAACAATTGATGCCTGGTTTGTTGCAGGACAGTAGTTGTGGTTCCCTCACTATATCAGCAGTCTTACCCTTTCTTTCCTCTCTGGGTTTCTTGATTCCATTCTCCCTCTTTCTTGCTCCTTCCTGCCTTCTGAACCTTGTTTCTCGGCAAATGCTACTCATCTGGAAACTTCTTGATGATCATGGGTACAGTTCCATTTTCAGTTGGAAACAAAAAGGATAACTTAGCTTAGTAACAGGACCAATGCGTATGCAAAGAAGGGTATGCTGTCTGCTCTGAAGCAGCTCTTGTTCTTCCTTTGAAGCAACCTCTGCTTGTAGGAAGCAGTCTGAAAGCTGTAACGGCTCCAACGAGGAAGAGAAGAGGCCTCATCCCTAGTTGGTGACTGAACCCCATGGCTGCTTGTAAACCTTCCCGGCACACAGAAGGGGAGGGGGAAGCTGTCTTTCTCCAGCATGTTGCATGGACAGTTCTGAAGTCTGTCAGACAAATCAGAATGGTTAGATTTCCAGATATGGATCTCACAGGTAGTAACTCTCGGCGATCTCCCACATGGGGACTCTTGGAGATTTAGTTCTGGAGCAGAGGTAGAGGATTAGATACTTAGAGACTAAGGCTTTAGGCTTGAGGCTGACAGGACAGATGAGAATTTCTAACTGAGGTTGGGGCTATCCCTGTCCCAGTCAGACTGTCCCAGTAGAGAAAGGCAGGCATGAGGGAGGGTGGCTTCCCAGAATCATAAGGGTACAGACCACAGGGATATCCTTGACTTACATGCTTATTTGCTTAATGCCTGCCCTACGTCTGGACCACAAACTCCAGGAGAGCAAGGAATGTGCCTAACAGAGGACCACAAATGTGGAAAGAAGAGCTCCGCACATTGTTCTTAACAAATAACTCTGTGAACAAATCAGTGAAAGAAGATGCCAGGGCAGAGCTCTTTTGGGTTTCCAGCACACGCCGGTCTTTGTCTAAGGTTAAGGACTCGGTGGCACTGACGGGATCTGTGTATCATGGGAAGGCTCCTCTCCATGATCCATGTGTCCCTATAATTCTGCCAGAGGTCCATGGTTATTCCATCACCATGTGCCTGCTAGACAAATCCAAGTTGCTTGTGGTTCTTCCAACACTAGGCTTCATGCAAGATGCAAGATGTCAGTCAAGAGAGGCTGGGGATCGATGGAAATGTAACCCTTACTGTCAAGGTCCCAGCCCACTGGGGTCCAAGGACATTACTGAATTACCCAGAGCTGCCAATCCTCTTGTGAGAAGATGAATGTCTCTACACACAATGGGACACCAACCACTGGTTCTAAAATGGACCTGTGGACTGTCAGAGGTAGGGCATGGGGGTTTGCTTCGAGTGTAAGTACGATAGCCATTTGATAACTGCAGAAACAGGTGTCTTAGGAATCTAGAGGGGCACACATTCCCTCCACTGGGGGAAAAGAAAGCTGCCTGGTGTTCAGTCCACAGTGGACTGACTGGCTTCTCACAAAGAATGAGGCCTTGGCCAATCCAGGGAGGGAGATAGGACCTCTAAGATTTTCCTTCCCATCTGCAATGGGTACCTCTAAATCTGGGGCCATTATTGACCTGGCATTGTGTCTGCAAGGACTGGTATAGAGTAGGTGCAAATATATCCTGAATGAACAAATGAATGAATGAGTACGTTTCACAGGGTCTGTGTGGTGGAGGTTTTTTCCTCTTGCCAGGACCTGTGATAAAAGTGTTCAAAATATCAACCCCCAACCACTAGTGGTGACTTCTTGCCTGGCTGCTAAGATACTACTGGTCTTCACAGTAGATACTGGTCAATTATTCCTCATCCTCAGGGGGTCAGTGAGCTATCTAGTGACTCAGAATATTTCTCAAAATATCACCTCTTCACCCAGAAGAAACCAACTCTCTATCTTCTTATATTTAAACAACTCACACAATGGGAAATTTGCTCGAAGAGAGCCTCTTGGGGCAAAAGGGAAGTCCTCAAAGGATACACGTAACAACAGACACTAAAGATTTCTGCTATTGCTGTAGCCTCAAGTTTATTTCAACTTACAGTGAGCCCATGTGACAAAGTAGAACAGTGCTGTAGAATTTTCTAGGCTGTGTGATCTTTCTAGAAGCAGGCCAGTAGGTATTTGTCCTTTAAAGATGTTGGGTGGATTTGAACCGACAATCTTCTCATTTGCAGTCAAGCACTTTTCCAATGTGCCACCAGGGCTCCTTTACATGGTGTGTAGGAAATTATATTTGGCACCAAGCAGCAGTGGTCCAGCCAGGAGGAGACAGAGAAGTTCCCATCTCTCCAGAACCATCTTCTTCCTTCCAGGCACAGGGCTTCTCGGCCTAGAGTGGTTCAGAATCTTGTGTTTGATCTCTTCTACCCTGCAGGGGACAGCATTGGGCAAAAAAAAAAAACAAACCCCTCGTGGAATTCCTATGATAAGAGAAGAAACATTTGCTTCCAATTATCCAAATTATTGTTTGTTAATTGAAGTACAAAAGGGGTATTTTCTTCTCCTCTGGTTGGTATAAGCATCCCTTCCCTTCAATCTCTTTGATTTAACAAAAATGCTGTTTCATGTGTTTGCTGTAATCCATACATGGCTGCCCTGATTAGCAGTCATCCAGTCCTGCCCTGGCTCACTGAGGGGAGCTTGGTCTGCAGAGCACTTTGTCCTGAGAGCTGTAGATGCTGAGACGGGTGGTGTCTGCATCATGGTTTCTCTGTTACCCTGGTTGAATAACTATTTTTTTCAAACATGGATAGAATTTTTTGGGGAAGCATAAAACCTTTTGTCTCCTATTATATTATCATTTGTTTGGGCATGTTACCAGGAAGGTCTCATTCCTGGAGAAGGACCTCGTGTCTGGGAAAGGAAAAGGGTCCATGAACAAGAAGAAAACTCAAGGAGTTGGGCTGAGAAAGCATCCACAGCAATGGGCCCCATCATCACAGTGATTGCGATGATTCAGGGTCAGATAAGGCTGATTATACACCAATGCTGTTACACACAGGGCCACCATTGTTGTTGTTGTCATCGTTGCTGTTGTTGTTGTGTACCATCAAGTCAGAATTGACCCCCAGCTGACCCTCCAGAGGGTTTACAGGGTCACTCAGTACGAGCTGGAATGTACTTGACTGCACTTCACCATGACATCATGAACATCTAGATGAACATGGACGGAGCCCACGCTGAGACAGAGAATTGCGCTGAGAAAGTTCACTGCACTGCACTTTCAGAAATCACACCCACTGGGGAGTGGGCACAGCAGGGCTGGGGCAAAGGAGAAGCAGGCTGCAATCACAGCAAAGTTACATCTGACTCCAAGGGGAGCAGAGTTGCTGGGATGAACCAGATGGTGACACAGAGACTCATTCAATAATCCTAAACCAACCAGTCTTTAGATATGTGAGATGATGCATTTAGATTGAGAGTCAGACTTTGCCCTAATCCCCAGAGAGGAAAGCAGGTGTGGGCAGGAGGAAGCTGTTACCTGAGAATGGAGCTTCAAGGAGGAAGAACAAGAGCCTTCCTCCTAAAGGGGAAGCCACCATACTACCTTAAACAAGCATATTTTGGATGCAAATATATAGCTGGATGCACGTGATGTTTGGAGGCACCTATAGAAAGGCAGAGGAAACCTTGTTCAGGTGTAGCTGCTCTGATGTTTTGAATCTCACACACTTTTTAGAACAAAGCTTTGCAAACTGATGGTAGCTGTGTTTATTCTGGGCTGAGGCAAAGAAGTTATCTCTGAACTTCTGCCAGTGATCAGAGGTACTGATGGCATAGAACAGGTCTACCAGCCACCTCCTTCCTGCCTGCTATTGGTCATCCCAACTCTCAGCCTTTTCTCTGAGTGATGACTGCACCCTAAACACACAAA
>NW_006399951.1:280361-307861 GCF_000299155.1 Elephantulus edwardii | reverse complement strand
CATCTCCACGGTGCTGTGCTTCCCCAACCAGAGAGGGCTTTTAGGGACAGATTGTCAATCAAAGGGTATTTTTAGGATGCCAGTCAACTTACTGTTCTTTAGCTTCTTGCAAAGGATTTCTTTTGGAGCAGTGTGGAGTTGCTGGATTCGCGTAAACAAGTTGATTTGCAGTTTGGAGCCTGATAAACCTCTCGAACACTGCTTATGTAAGAGCACGTTCATGACTTCAAGTCTTGAGGCAGATCCCAGGAAGTTCCTGAAAACTGCAAACTCATGTCTCGAACTTTATCATTTCACAGTTATCCAGACATGACCTCGATCTTGCAAATGTACTCAAGACAGACCCAGCAATGCCACAAGACAAGACATCCAGCTGGTCAATAGGGTCATAGTCACATTTAAACAGAGCCGGGGCCTGGCCATTTTTTTTTTTTTTAGCTTTTGCAAAGAAATCAAGTCTCATTAGCCACAAAGCCCAATCACTCCCAAGTATCTTTCTCCCTACACTCTAGTGCTGTGGGACAAACACACAAGCCTACAGCATCACCTGAGAAGAAAACCAACGAGCAGGCTTCTAGAATGCTTTCCTGTCAGAGCAGATGTGGATACATTGCTCTGTGTCCTTTATCCAAAGACCGACTTCACAGCTTGGATTTTCAGTGCCTTAGAAAAGAAATTGTTGAAAAAGAAAAATGCTTCTAGCACATCAGGAAGATACTGATACTGCCTCCTCAGGCGCAGATGTATTTTTTTTTTCTCTTTTCTTACCCCTGATATTCTCTTACAACAAAATCTACTTTTAAATTCAAGGCAAACAGAACTCCAACCCCAAATTGCTGGTGGAGTGTCTGGCTTGTCGTCTTTTCCTTGTGTTGGCCATACTTGGATTTCTTTCTTTTCTTTTTTTCTCCTCTTTCTCTTGTTTTAAAAGCCTGCTTCTCCAAATGCTCAGTCTTCCTGGTTTTGACCCCCCCGGTTTGTCCCCCAAGTCCTTACCTCACTCGCCTTGCAGACTCAGCCCTTCCTAGCCATCTTTCTCACTCCCCACTGACACTTGCTCTCCCGTCTCTTTACGGGGGAGGGGAAAAAAAAATCTGTGCTGTGAACACAGTTTGACATTTCCTGACATTTCATGAACTAATTACACTACAAATAATTAAGCATGTTCACATCTGTAACAAACGAAGGCAAAATGGTTGTCAGCAGGCGTGATTGATGACCTCCTAGTGATTTGATCTGATGAGATTCTCCCCACCATGGGCAGGAGCCGATGCCACAGAGTTTGCAATCACGCCTTCAGCCCTTTTCATCAGATCACCCTGACGAGATGCTTGAAGAAAAGGATGGGAAAATTAATGACTACAATGAAATATTTGCATTTTTCTAGGGCTGGAAAAAACAATGAACAAGAGATGTGACAACCTCAATTATTTGGTGGTGCTAAGAGCTCGGAAACAGCTCCTGCTGCAGAAGGCGACTGGGGAGCCCAAGGTGTCAGGCTGGCTGGAAAAATGGCAGGTGACAAGGACAACATTTTTTTTTTATGCTACACAGGCTCACAGAAACTTGGCTGGAAAAAAAAAGACAAATTGGAGGAGCAATTTCTTATGGAGGGACAGATTTGTCAGCATTTAAGCTTGTTCATCCACAAAGGTGGGACCTTGGTTTGAAAACAAGCCGGCAGTGAACAAAGGAATGCAATCCAATATCTGCCAATCGATCCAACTGCCAATGGCTTGGTCTTCTTTGTCTAACACAGTTTGGGGGTGTTCTGCCCTGGGTTGCACACGGCACCCAACTGAACACTCAGCAGGAGCTCATTTGGACAGGACTCCAATCTGCTGGAGACATCATTTGTCTTTTTTTTTTTTCCAAGCCAGCACCAGCCAGATTTCTGGGCAAATTTCCCTCCTGAAGTTGCCCACACAAATGGATTTATTATCCAACAAGATGCCAGCGAAGAGGAGCCATGAGCCAGAGTACAAGCATAAAATAAAATAAATACCTTTGGATAAAGAAGGTGGGGAAGCCTCCCTCTTTATCCAAAATCTTTGCCAAGGCCACCGTGGCAACCCATAATCACAAAATGAACTCTTCACAGATTAATTTTTAAAGCACAAAACAAATTCCATCATATGAAATGCGCCCATCTTTTTAATTTTTCAGCATATTTGTCTGTTTTTAAAATGGAAATACCAAGTCAATTTGCAATTAAACTAGCAATTTGAGGTTATGGCTGTTGCAATCCATCACATTATAATTGGCCACACAATGACATTTATGGCATCCTGCATGCACAGAATAGTCTGGAGCCGTTTTGTTGAACACCTACTATGTGCCAGCCATTGTGTGAGGTGATTGGCTTGTATTATACCTTCACTTTTATATATATCACCTTCACTGTAATTCAGTAACAGCTACTGTTATCTCCATTGTATAGATAATGAAACTGAGGCTTAAAGGAGTTAAATGGCTGTCTAACATTGTTATGTTGGACAACAATTATGTGACAGAGACAGAGTTCAAAATTAGATGTAACTGTCTAAAAAGCTTAGGGAACATCTACACCCCACCCCCTCCCCGTTCTTTGGGACACCATTACTTGGAATCTGGGAAGGTCAAAGAAGTTCATCTCCTCCTCTCCAGGATTGGTGTCACATCAAGAGTACGGATGAGTCATTGTCCCAGCTTTTACACACTGCCCTCCTTCCCCCCACCGGCCATTCTCAGATTGAAATGAGCATCTTTTCCATTATTGGCCTCCAATCACATCCCATGTCCTGCCCTCAATCCATTAGTGACATGGGACTTTCTATCTGCACAAGAAAGAAATTAGCCTACAGGTTCCAGGGTCCCTGACTCATAAAATCAGAATCTTCCCAGCCCAGGGGCCTCCAGGCAAAAGTCAGTTAGTGTCCCATTGTCCTTTGAGGGAAATGTTGGCTTCCACTATTCCATTTTGTGTTTGAATTTCTAATAGGATGGTGGGCTAAAATTATACGTTCTTCCTTCCTTAAAATAGATGCTGAAAGTAAACTTTCAGGTCATTGTTCAAGGTGATTCTGGGAAGCTCAGACTAAACCTAGGGGAGTAATTGTTGGGTGAAGTATCCGGATTGTAATGCTTCTGTTAGATCAGAGTAACAGATTGATAGCATCCATGTAACCATTCTTCTTGCGTTTCAAAGCCCAGAAGTTTAGCAACAAACTGCCTGGAGGAGGCTTTTTAAAAAGGATCCCTGTTTGGCAGTTCGAGCCCCTTAGCTGCTCCTGGGTGGACGTGGTGGTCTGTCTGCTTTCACAAGGATTACAGCCTTAGAAATGCTATGGGCACTTCCACTCCATCCTGCAAGGTTGCAATCCACTTGACAGTAGTGGTTTGGTTTCATTTCTTTTTCTGGCTTTCGAAAGCAGCATTGTTGCTAGTTGTCCACGGGCAATAAATTTGAGTATTTTTGACCTTCCTCCCACATCCTGGCTTCAATACTTGCTAATTCCCTTTTCTAAAACAAATTGCATCAATCACGCCTGCATTTAACCAACTGCAGCTTAAATTGTTTTTGTTCCCTTTCATAAGTTCCTTCTCCAGATTAAATGCTGTTGCACTGAACGAACTGCTTTCGGCTGATGTGGGAAAGTGTGATTTGATTAGTATAGATTCTGGAATCGGGTAAGTACTGTATCAGCATCCTTTCTAGAAAAGAGGTGATGCGCCATGGGATATTAAGAATGGTCATTTAATGTAAAAACTCAGATAATACATGAGTTAAATGCGGAAAATGAGAGAAAGCTTTTAAGCACATTCCCAAGACAGATTGCAGAATAATATTATTGTCCATAGGAGGGGGGGAATGGCGGCACCGTCAGGAGGCCATTACAGAAGTGGGGTTTAAAATCATTATTGCAAAAAGCATTTTAGAGTGACAGCATGAGCGAGGCAACACATAATGAATTATCAATAGAGAACTGGTGATTCACTTATTTCACAATATGAACAGAAAACTTCCTGTTATATAAACGTTACTCGGCCACTCTGATAAATGGCTTCAGGATGGGACCCATTTCAGTGGGGAGGGATGGGCAGGTGAGTGAAGGTATGGACAAGAGAGTTGTTAGCGAAAGCTGTTTTAAATTTAATAGTGTGGGACCCAAAGCAGAGTTAGGCATTCAGCAGACAAGAGGTGGTGGTGGGATGGTATGGGACTACCCAGCAGAAGTGCTTCTGAAGACAGCCTGCCTACCTGCTGATTGGCTTCTGGAAGGTCAAGAGGCTTTGCAGAGCCCATGGGGCAGTTACACTCTGCACTCATGGGTTTGCCTTGCTTTGGAGCTCGTTACTATCAGATTCCACAAACACCCCCAGCCTGAGCTCCCTGATCCACCAGGAAGTCAATTTCTTCTAATTGTCAGGCACTGGAGCATACATCATTGCTAATTCCAATAAACCCCATATTTACAAAACAGGCAGCCCGCCCCAGGCCAGAGTCTGCCAATTTGATTTTTTTTCCAATATTGCATTAAAATATTATTCCTCTTGCTTGCCAAGCTTTTTGGCATCCCTATGTTTTGTTCTGAAGTGAGGTGAGTCTCTCTCTTCATTCGAATCCTGGCCCTATTTCCCATAGGACTGCAGGTAGCAAAGAACAAACCAAGTTCACAACCTGGGAAGGTGAGGCTCAGGGAGCCTTTTGGATGAATTATATAGTCTTTGGTTTTAGTCCTAAGTCTTGGATTCACCTTGAGTTGGGTTTTGTGTATGGTGTGAGGCATAGGTCTTGTTTATATTTTCTGCAGATGGCTTTCAAATTTGCCAAGACCATTTGTTAGAGAGGCTGTCATTTCCTCACTACTTGATTTTGTCTTCTTGTCAAAAATCAACTCATCATAGGTAGTTGAATTGATTTCTATGTTCTCAATTCTATTCCATTGGTCTATGTGTCTGTTGCTATACCAGTGTCCTGCTTTCTTGACCACCACAGCAGTGTAAAAGGATTTGAGATCAGAGAGTGTGATGTCTCCTACCTTATTTCTCTTTGTTGGCAGTAGTCCTTTGCTTATTCAGGGTTTCTTTCCATTCCAAATAAAACTGGAAATTGCCTTTTCCATTTCATTGAAGAATAGAATTAGTATCTGTATTGAGGTTGCATTGAGCTTATAGATTGCCTTTAGTAGAATTGTAATTTTCATGGTACTGCATCTTCCTATCCATGAGTATGATATATTCCTTTATTTCTCTAGGTCCTTTTTTGTTTCTTGCAGTAATGTTTTGTAATTTTCTTTGTACAGATTTCTAGTTAGATTTGTTCCTATATTTCACATCCAACTGATTTTTGTATGCTGATCTTACTGTGTCTTGCTACTTTGCTGAATCAGTTGACTATGTCCAATGGTTTTCTTGCTGAATATTTAGGGATTTCTAAGTATACTATCATATCATCTGCATGTTGTTGTTGTTATGTTCCATCGACTCACCAGTGACTCATAACAACCCTATGCACTTTAGCTTAGAAACTGGCCCTATCTTGAGCCAATCTCTTCTGCATATAGAGATAATTTTACCTCCTCTTTGCCAATTTGGTTACCTCTAATTTCCTTCTGTTGCCTTATTGTTCGTGTCAAGACTTCCAATACAATGTTGAATAGGAGTGGTGACAGTGAATATTCTTGCCTAGTTCCTTTTCTCAAGGGGAATGCCTTTAATCTCTCTCCATTGGGAATGATGTTGGCTCTTGGTTTTGTGTATATACTTTTCACTATGTTGAGGAATTTCCCCTCTATTCCTTTTGTGTTGAGTGTTTTAATCAGGAAGGAGTGTTGAGTTTTGTCAAAGGTCTTTTCTAGATGAATTGACAGGATCATGTGGTTCTTGTTCTTTGCTTTGTTAATGTGTTAATTGTTTTTCTTATGCTGAACCATCCTTGCATACCTGTTATGAATCCCACTTGGTCATGATAAATTATATATATACTGTTGAATTCTATTGAGAAATTTTGCATCTATATTCATGAGAAATTTTGGCCTATGGTGTTTCTACTTTGGTGGTGTCTTTATCTGACTTTGGTATCAGGGACATGTTTGATTCATAGAATAAGGATGGCCTTTATGTCTCACGTCCACAGGATGTAAATGTTTCAGATGAGATACAAATTCTGCTTGTCTAACCCAAAAGTCCAGCTTCTTTCCATCTTACCATTCTCTCAGTCAGGGCATATTTATATGTAGGGCTCTGGTGATGTGTGTAAGATTATGTGTTCAACGACTGAAGAAACAGCAGTTTGACTCCACTGATTACTCCATGAGAAAAATGGGCCGTCAATAGATTTACAGCATCAGAAATCTGATGGAGTGTTGCCCTGAGTTGGGAGCAGCAGCGGGCTTTTTGGGGAATTGTGGGTAAATGTGTTACATATGTTGTTGTGGTCTCTAGTCGCTGTCATGTCTGTTCTGACTCATGGTAACCTCATATACGCTAGAGTAGGGATGTGCTCAAAAGCGTTGTCAAGGCTAGGACTTTTAGAAGCAGATCACAAGGCCTATCTACCATGACACCTAAGAGAGAAAAGGATTTGAACAGTCATCCTTTCCGCTTCTAGTCAAGCACTTACCTGTTTGCACCACCCAGGGCCTTCTGTGTAGGCACATGCATGTACTCACACAGGGACAGGCAGGCACATCAGTCATTACTCCAAGGGTGTTCTTCACACACTTCCTCACATAGGATTCTCGACATTGTTCCAAAATGCTATTTTCTTTCATTGCCTGTTACTGGATTGGAGCAAGCAACCAAGTCAAAATTTATCAAGAGAAAAATGTTGGTTTTTTGCTTTTAAGAGTCAGGTAAACCATTTGTACTGGCACCTCAATAAATCTCCTTTAAAAGTTGGGGGACCAAAGCTTGGGAGTGATGGCATCCCAACGAGGTTCACTGGCTAGGTAGAGGCATAGAGCTTGCTCCTTTCTTACACCTTGTTGTGCTTTTGAGTTTTGTATCATGGGGATGGATTAGTTATTGAAATAAAAAGAAACCAAAAGCCTGGAGAAGCATAGAGTAGCAGGCTTCCTGTGGACTATACCACAAATTATCTTCACCTTGGACCGAAGCAACCACTAATTTACTTTCTGTTTCCTGTTGCTATTTAGAACATTTCACTTGAATGGGATTATACAATCCTGTGGGTTTTTGTAACTCACTTCTTTCACTTAACATAATATTTCCAAGGTTCATCCCGATGTAGCACATACCACTACTTCGTTTCTTTCCATGGCTGAATACTATTCCATTGTATTTTTTAATTTTATTTTTATTGATATTTTAATATAAGTTTTACAGAAAACTCGGATTTCCATTCATGTGTGGTTGCACATTATTTTTTGGTGCACACTTTTTCATCATATTTTTTTAATCCACATGTTGTTTCTTGATTAGTCTGTTGATGAGTATTTGTGCTGTTTTTAATTTTGACTGTTATGGATAGTGCCACTGTGAACATCTGCGGACAAGTTTCTACACGGACTCAATGTGTTCGTTTCTCGTGGATGAGTGCACACCTAGGAGAGGATTTGTCATCTCATACGTCACCTATTCCACCTTCTGAGGAATTGTCAGGCTGTTTTCCAAAGCAAATACATCATTCCACATTCTCACCAGCAGTGCATGCGGCTTCTGATTTCTCCACATCTTCGCCAACACTCAGTGTTTTCCGTAGGTTACAAGTGTGTTTTTAACAAATATATAAGTCGTATATGAATGTATCCTTCTGTAGGAGGCAGAGGAAACCACACTGACATGGACCAAGCATGAGAATTCCTCCCTTATCGTTCATCCCATATTTATCTCTTCCCACAAGTCAACAGTTTTGTGTACACACTTCCAATAACCGTCTGCTTTTTCCTTTGTGTGTGTATATATACAGCTCTTCTGTTTTTACATACATGCTAATAATAGTATTTTATTATTTTCCCCCTTTATTATTTTCATGTTGTTGTGGATAATTTGATACATAATAATAACGGATAAGCTTAGGAGCTCTGGTAACCTAGTGGAGTGACAGTGGTACTGTTAAGTCTAAGGCAGGTGATTTGAAATCACCAGCTGTCCCTGGGGAGGAAGATGGTCAGTCTCCTCTCCTGTGTTTTAGGGAGCTCTGTGGCTTAGTGGTATGGAGTTGAGCTTCCAAACCAAAGGCACCTCCTTTAGATCCACCAGCTACATTAAGGGAGAATTTATGTTCACAGCCTTTAAAAGCTCACTGGTGGATCAGCTATGAGTTGATTTGGACTTTATCACATATAATAAAGACAATATTGAATCACCTAGCTTTTGTTTGTTTTCTTTCCCTGACTTCCTTAATGACAGAGCAGCTTGCCTCAGGGCTCCAGCCTCACTTACATGCTACACTGACAATAGTGGAATTTCCTCAAAGCTTAGTGAGGATCAGAGAGTCAGACTTCATAGAGCAAATCACCAGTCGCCATCACTGTTCAGTAACCCTGAGACCCTGTGCCTCAGTTTTTCCATTTGTAAAATGGGATGTAAATATCACCCACTTTCTAGGACTGTTGGGAGGATTAACTGGGGTAATAAATAGGGTCCCTTATTCAGTCATGCCAGGTGCTCAAGAATGACTTCATGGTGTTAGTGACTCTTGAGTTAACTTCTCCTCTGAGCAACCTTACATGTGCAGAAATAACAGACCTCCAAGTTTCCAAGGCTGTGCAATTACTGAAGCAGAGCACCAGACCTGTCTTGATATGGTTGGCTGTACACACAATCTGGAAACAGAGGCTTGAAGAGAACTCTCCCATTGGGTTCTCTACCATTGGATTTCATAGCCACTTTATCACTTCCATGTGTTTGCACTGGGATCCCGGCACCGGAGTCATGGTCTCCTTTCTGGAGAGTGGGATAGGGTCACAATGCTAACTCTCTTGATCAGAAAAAAAAATTGCAAAATGAATAATAATTATAATTGTTCCTATTAGATGCCATTGAGTTGCCATAGCAACCGTAGGGACAAACAGAGCTGAAAATTGCACTATCCTGTGCCATCCTCATGACCTCTGATATACCCTAGGCACTTGTTACAGTTACTGTCACAAACCATCTCATTGGGGGGTCTTCATCGCTTTCTCTGACCCTCCACCTTTCCAAGTGTGATATCCTTTCCTAAGGATTGATCTCACGATAACATACTTAAAGTTTGTGAGGCAAAGTTTCACTATTCTTGCCTCTAAGAACTACTTTGGTTGTACTTCCTCCAAGAGAGACTTATTTGTTCTTTTGGAAGTCAATGAGCTATCCAGTGCTCTTCTCTAACACCACAACCCAAAGGCATCAGTTCTCCCTCTGCATGCTTATGCATTGTCCAACTTTTCAGATGCATAGTGAAAAATTGGGAAGACTCACTATGGCTTGGATTAGGCACATCTCTTAGTTTTTAAATTCATAGAGAGAGCTCTGTTGGTCTAGTGGATAGAAAATGATGCTACCAAGCCAAAGGTGGGTGATTTTAATCTGTGACCCTGAGGCCTGGTTCTAATTGGTTTTGGTCAAACATTCTTCTAAGTGGTATAGCACTGGTCTGTCCATTTGCTGTACAGAGGTAACTCGTGGTTGCTGAACACTGTGACACTGATGTGTCAAATGTGATAATGGGTACCCATGGTGGACAGTGTTTGGAGCACCCTGATTAAAACAAGCCTGGAAGCAGGAGTAGTATCCACTTCAGAAATAGCTTGCCTCCAGAAACTATGAACATGGAGAAACGATGAAAGTTATACAAGTGTGTTCAGGTCTTTGTTCACAAGGTCGTTATAACGTCATCTATGACTTAATGGCACTTAACAACAACAGTCTTTAAACTGACATCCTTGTTCTTTACCACTTTGGAGAGGTCCTTGGCACAGATTTTCCCAATATAGCACATCTTTTGGGTTTGTTTCTTTTTTAATGCTGCTACCACAGGTATTGATTGTGGATCCAAATAATATGAAATTGTTGACAACTTCTTTTTTTTCTCCATCTATCATGATGTGGCAGATTAATCCATATAGAAGGTTGTGGTCTTTGATCTTCTTCATCTGGTGTTTCAAGTCCTCTTCACTTTCTGCAAGCAGGGTTATGTAATTTGCATAACATAAGTTGCTCTTCACAAAGTCCAGTTTCTTGAATGATATGCTTAGCATACAGACTGAATAGGTATGGAGAAAAGACATACTTTTCCTAATTTTAAACCCTTGTTCTGCTTGGACACCTGTTTCTTGGTCTAATTACAGGTTAGCCATAAGCACAATTCAGTGTTCTGGAATTCCCATCCTTCTCAATGTTATCCATAATTTGTTATGGCTTGCAAAATCAAAAGCCTTTGCATAAGTCAATAAAACACAAGTACATATCTTTCTTACATTCTCTGCTTTCAGCTAAGATCCATCTGACATTGGTAATGGCTTTGTTCAACAATAGCACGTTCTTATCCGTTGTATCCAAGCCAGGCCATTAGAAAAGATATTGATGCAGACCTAGAAATGAATGCAGATTCATAGGCCAAGCCCCTGAAAGAAGGCCAGCTAACGAGAGTGTGAACTAGTTACAGAACTGACAATATCACTGTGGACATTAGGACTATGTGATTTCAGATGTGGACTGCTAGGAGAACAAATGAGTCTATCCTGGAGAGGGTGAAAACAGGCTTCTTCTTGGAGGCAAAGATTCTGAAGCTCTATCTAACATACTTTGGACATGCTGCAAAGAGGGACAAGTCCTTAGAGAAGGACATCAGGCTTGAGAGGGTGGAGGGACAGTGCAAGAGATGAAGACCCTGAATGAAATGGATTGACTCAGTGACTAGGGTTATGGGGGTAGGTGTGTCAGAGACAATAAGATTGGCTCAGGATAGAGCAGGGTTCAGAGCTGTTGTACATAGGGTCGCTATGAGTTGCAAGTGACTCAACAGCATGTAACAATAGCAACTGCCACCATGGGTCTGAAATGGTGGGACACTAGTTTGTATATCAGCGTGAACCTTTGCTGATGAAAACCAAACACACAAGAAGTGGTCGGTTGGAACTTTGTTGGCATTTCTCAGACCTGAGATTGAATCAGCTGGTTTTTACTTTATTTTGGATAGTCTTATTTCTAAATTGAGATCATTTGGGGTCTCTGAAATGACAAATAAACATTTGTTACACTGTTTAGAATAATTTCATTCCCTGCCCTTTCATTTCCCAAAGCTAAACACCAGGCCCTGTATAAACACCATTTTTTGAATGCTGAAGAGTATGAAAGAGGATTTGCTTATCATTAATGGGTAAAAGCTGGATGACAAATATTAGCCACAAATATGGGACTTAGGGAGCTGGCCTATTGGTAAGACACTATGCTGCAATCTCCAAGGCACATGGTTCAAATCCACTAACTATTCTGTGAGAGAAAGATGGGCAATTTCTTCCTGTGCAGTTAAGTACCTCCGAAAACCTGCTGGAGGGTCAGCTGTGGGTTGCTGCGATTCTGTGGTACACAGCAACAACATGGGACTTAAGTGGAAAAGGGCCTTGATTAGCCTTGACTGTGGCACTCAAGCCTGACTCCATCCTTCTTTTGTGACCGGCTGTGGCTCAGATCTTCTGCTTCTTGAGAAGATTCCTCTAACACACAGGGTGCTGCACTTCTCTCCCTTTCTCCTGCGTTTCAGAGATCTCGCTCAGCTGCCAATGTAAACCCTTTTAAGATCCCATGGGGATCCCTGCAAATTCCTGTGATTTCTATATTCTTTCATCCTGATTTCAAAACATAATTAAATTTTGTTTGTTAGTGTTTAAATTAAAACTTGCCCTAATTCACTTTGCTGGTTATCATATATTAAAAATCAAAACCATTTTCTTGCTGGAAAAAAAAAGAGACAGGAAAGAAGAAAGTCTTACTAGCAAGCTTGAGTTCTAACTGTTGTATTTATTCACTTGCTGTAAGAGAGGTAGCCTATCAATTTCACAGAAAGTGAAGATATACATAAAGACAAATGAAGAAACAGAACTTGGTTATAAATCTTATTATTCCTCTGTAGGGTACCGGTGGGAAGAGAAAGGGCTCCACTGTCTGTCAGGAAAGGCAAGATTATACTGCAGAAACAACCACAATATCTCAGTGAATGTCCGTTCACTAATGCTCCCCCCACATCTGACTTGTGCCAGGAGAGGACTTTGTTCATGGCCCCCACACAGATGCACAGGAATAGGAAGAAAGCACTAGCAGAGGAAGACAAAACCTTCACTGGCCCAGGGTGTGATTCAATTCACATTCAATTGGCCAAAGCAAGTTTCATGGTAATGCTTAACTCAAAGGGCACAGGACGATACAACTCTTCCTTGTCTCAGAATGAGCCTTGGTGGCACAAGTGATTTGTGGTGGGCTGATTATTTAAAGGTTCGTGGTTCAAACTTGCCCAGTAGATCCATGAAGGGAAAATGCACTAAGAGGTTTCTGTGAAGATTGCTATAGTTTCACTAGGTGCTCCTGAGGCTCTGACTATTGATCTTACATAGGACCCAACGATGCACTGCACGTTCCCAAGCTGTCCTCACAACCCCTGCTGGCCCTGAGCTCCGTGTTGCAAGCACTGTGTCAACCCATCCACTTGAGAACCTTCCTCTTTTTGTGTTAATATCTATTTTATACACACTATAACATTTTGTCTATTTATAAATGTAATTAATATATACATTATATATTTCTAGATATGTTGTTGTTGTTGAGTACCATCAAGTAGGAACCGACTCACAGCTGACCCTCCAGCTGGTTTTCAGTGACAGTTAATCACACAGAAGGAGATTACCCTTCTTTCTCTCACAGAATTGCTGGTGGATTCGAACCATGTACCTTCAGGATGGCAGAGCACTTTCTTACCACTAGGCCACCAGAGCTCCATATAGCAATGTATTTGTAATATTTACTTTAAATTTATAATGTCTTTCTCCAGGGACAGAACCTTCTAGATAACACACCAATCCTTACTTCTAAGGAGAATTCTGACAGTGGTTTGTCCATGACAGAAACATTCATTCTTTTGACAGGCCATAATCTACTCAATATACTTCATCAGTACGCCATGCAAAGTCAATTCATTTTTCTGTAGTGTTCCTGAGTCATTGTTCAACTTCAACATGAGTATGAAGAAATTAAAAACAGCATGGCTTGAATAATTGACAGTGTCAAAATTTCCTCCATTCATCGTGATGTTGTTTATAGGTGCATTTGTGAGAATTTGTGTTTTCTCTCTGCTGTGGTGTAATCTACCGCAAAGGCTTTCCTCTTCAGCAATACATGCCTAATTAATATCTAATTCTTTTTCTAGAAAGTAAGGTTGTGTTATTTGTATACTACAGGTTGTTCATGAGGTGTTTTTTTTTTCAATCCTGATGCTGTATTGTTCATCATATCATCCAGTTTCTCAGATTATATCCTCAGTATACAAATTAAATAAGTATCTTGAAATGATCCAACCCAGATTTTTTTCTGATTTTAAGCCATGCATTACTGTCTCCTTGTTCTGTCTGAAAGATGGCTTTTCGGGCTACATGCAGGTATACACAATTAAGTGTTATGGAATTCTTGTTTTCTATAATATTATCTATAATTTACTATGATCCACACAGTGAAATGCTTAGTCAATAAAATGTAAGTATCTTTTTGGTGATCTCTGCTGTCAGCCACAACCTATCTGGCATCAGTATTAATATTCCTAGGCCCACTGCTCCTTCTGAATCCAGATTATCTCTGACAATTTTCTTTTCTTTCCTTCAGCAAGACTGTATTTTCATGTGATAATACTGACATTGTTTGATAGCTTTCATATTCTGTTGAATCACCTCTTTGAAACAGGCACAAATTTAAATCTTTTCTCGTTCATGGACCTGTTGTCCAAATTTCTGGGCATCCATGAATGAACATATTCAGGGTTGCAACTGTTTATTGAAGCATCTCAGTTGGTATTCAGTCAATTCTTAGAGCTTTATATTTTACCTCAATGCTTTCAGTGGAGTCTGGACTTCTTGCTTCAGTATTACTGGTTCTTGTTCTTATGTTCCTTCTTCAAATGATTCATCAGTTATTTATGTTTCAGTAATTCTGTGTATTAATTTCATATTCTTTTGATGCTTATGTCCCATTCAAAATTTTACTCATAGACTCTTTCAGTATTGCAGCTCAAGGTTTGAAGTTTTCTTTCATTCTTTGAGCTTGAGAAATGATGAACACGTATGTTCTTACCTTTTGGACTTCTATCTCTAGGTCTTCACACATTTCATTATAATAATACTTTGCTCTGTCTTTCTAAGCTGCCTTTAAAAATCTTCTTTCCAGAAGATTCTACCATTATTTATTATTTCATCATTTCTTCTGTTTTTGCTAGCTTCTCCATGTTTTAGAGCAAATTTCAAAATCTCCTTTGGCAGCTGTTTTTTATCTTTTCTTTCTTTCTTGTCTTTTTAATGACCTTTTGCTTTCTTCATATATGATATCCTGGATATCATTCCATAACCCCTCTGGTCTTCAGCCGTTAGTGTTCAGAGCAACAACTTGTTTTTCAGATGGTTTACATCCAAGTGGTATATCCTCAAGGTTGTATTTTGGCTCTTGCAGATTTGGCTTTATTTTCTTAGCTCCAGCTTGAACTTCCATAACAGTTGATGATCAGTCTTGATTTAAAACAATAATAAGTTTTTCCATCATTTCTTTACACAGACACGATTTATTTGATTCTTATTTGTTCCATCTGGGAAGGTCCATGTATACAGTCACTGTTTAAGCTTTTTTTTTTTTTTTTTAAAAAAAGAAAATACTTGCAGTGAATAAGTTGAACAAAATTGTATCATGTGAATTCTGTTCTTGTTTCTATCACCAAAGCCATATTTTCTTCATTTCCAACTTTTGCATTCCAATCACCTATTATTAGTAGTATTAGTATTAATGCATCTTGCTTGTTTGATCTATTTCAAACTTCAGAAGTAGGTAGAAGTCCTCAATTTCTTCATTTTTGCATTCAGTGGTTGCTGGGTAAATTTGAATAATAATAATATTAACTGATCTTTCCTATGTGTATATTAATACCATATTATCACTGATAGGACTGTATTTCAGGATGGAGACTGAGATTTTTTTATTATTATAAATAAGATATCATTTATCCTTTACTTGTCCTTTCTAGCACAGTAGACTATAAGGTTATCAAGGTCAAAGTGGCTAATACTAATGCATTTCACCTTGTTAATATGACATCCAACCACAACGGTGCATAGGGTATCTACCTTTTTAAGCTCCACTTTATTTTTGACAACTTCCAGTGTTCCCAGATTTATACTTGTGTATCCCTCATGCCAGTTATCAACGGTTGTTTGAAATGCTTTCTCCATATTTTCAGCTTGATCTACATCAGTAAATGAAGGTCCTTCACTGACTGAATGGTTTACTCCATTCACGTCATTAAAGCAGACCACTCTGAGGAAGCAGTTTTTCCTCAGTTGTATTTTAAGTGCTTTCTGACCTCAGGAGTTTGTCCTCTGCAATTATGCCACTGTTATGCTGCTATTTATAAAGTGTTCACGGGCCCATCATTTCAGAAGTGCATGGTCAGTTCTGCTTCAGTCTTTCCTACTTTGGAAGCTTCACTGATGGTATTCAAAATATCAGTAGTATAACCTTCAGCATCACAGAAACACCCAAGCGGCCATAGTACCACAAACTGACAGACAAATGGTGGTCTATAAATATTAAAGAAAAAAAAAATCCAAGGAATCAGTTGTAGTATGTAACACATGGATTGTTGTGTATCTATAAGTGATTTGATGGCAAAAAGTTTTGGTTCTTGATTTTGGAAGGAAGACAGCTAGACTCAGGCAAAGTAAATCTTGCAACTAGGAGAACTTTCCTAAGCTTAAATCCATGTGCCTTTATTCCTACCTGAGTCTTCTTTTCTCTCTATCCTATCTGTCATTTCTTCACTTTCTCACTCCTTCTATTCCTGTGTTCTTCAGTTGGTGCTTCTTCACTTGGTGATTCAGTCATCTAAGTGTCAGAGTGATGGGGGAATGGGAAAAATTATTGATGTCAAAGTCAAGTGGAGTGAAAATAATGGAAGGACTCTTTGAACACTCAAGTTCCTCATCTCCCTTGACTGCCTAAATATTAGAACCAGGGCTCTGCGACATGTGTCTGATGAAAAACCAGTATTAAGAACACACAACAAATTGCTCTCATTTTAAAAAATCTAATAGACTATTCTGTTTTTTAAGTGGAAAAATGTTCACAGATATTTCACAAAGGAAGATATTTGAATGCTTAATAAACATGTGGAAAAAATGCTCAAACCCATTAGTTACCAAGAAGAGTGCTTTAAGATACCACTAAAGATACCACTAAGATACCACTAAAATAACTAAGAATAACAGAATAACTAAAACTTAAAACACTGACATCACTAAATGCTGACAAAGACACAGAGCAACTGGAAGCTGGGAGAGGGAATGTTAAAGTGCATAATCACTTTGGGAAATGTGTGGCCAATTCCAATCCTAAGTATTTACCTAAGAGACATTTTTAAAAGCATAGGAACAAAAAAATATTTACACAAGAATGTTCATAGCAGCTTTATAAACAATAGTCAAAGTAAATGACTCAACTGTCCATAAGGTGATGAATAAACGAACTAGGATACACTTCTATCACTAAATTAGTCTATAAAAAGGGACAAAACTATTGTTATAAGTAAAATACTTATGAATCTCAAAATGTTATGTACTGCATTTAAAAAAGAGTCCAACACTGCAGGGGACATATGTGATACGAGTTCATTTGTTTCAAGTTCTCTTACATTGGTATTTTTAGGTACCAATGTAAATTTACCATTAAGTTGTGTTGTTGTTGTTGTTATGTGCCGTTGAGTCGCTTGCGACTCATAGTGACCCTAAACTCTGTTCTGTCCTGTGCCAATCTCACTGTCTCTGACATTCCCACCCTGATTACCCCAGTCACTGAATCAATCCACCTCATAGAGGGTCTTCCCCTCCTGCACTGTTCCTCCACCCTACCAAGCATGACATCCCTCTCCAAGGACTGGTCCCTCCTTACAACATGTCCAAAGTATGGTAGATGGACCCTCAGAATCCTTGCCTCCAATGAGCCACCCGGTTTTACCCTCTCCAGGATGAATCTCTTTATTTACCTAGCAGTCCATGGTATTCTCAATACTCTTCTCCAGCACCACAGCTCAAAGGCATCAATTAATTCTCCTTCTATCCTCCTTAGTCATAGTCCAACTCTCTGATGCATAACAGGTGATTGCAAAGACCATGACCTGTATCAGACGCACCTTAGTCTCCAGAGAGACACCATTGCTCTTTATATTGACCTCCTGTGATGGAGCGCAATCAATCCACAGGGCTTTCTAGGACTTGCAGAAAGTGTAGCCAGAATGCTTCTTAGAAGCAAGGATAGTGAGATTTTGTAAACAAACTTTGGGCCTGTTGTCTGGAATGGCCAGACTCTGAAAACGGGCCTCAGGCTAAGGTGAAGGATCAGTGAAAGAGAGGAAGACCTTCAAGGGCTGACTGGAACAATGGGTGCGTGATGATGGTGAAAAGACTGGGCAAGGTTTTGATCTGCTGTATCTAGGGTCTCTATAAGTTCGAGTCAATTCAATGACACCTAACGACCATCATCGTGCCCAGGAGCAGATCACCAGGTCATTTTCTCTTAGGACACTGGGTAGGTTTAAACTACCCTCTTTTTGGTTATCGCTTAGCCTTTGTGCCAGGAGAGCTCCTTTGTAGAACTTTGAGTAAAATCAGAGTGGTAGTTGTCTCTGTAGAGTGGAGGCAAATATTGACTGAGAGGGAAGTTCAGTCTTTGTCTTGTTACTTCTAATGGTTTAGTGGTAAGCACTGTGCTGTCAACCCTAAGGCACATGGCTGGAATCCACCAGCTTCCTCGTGGGGAAAAAAGGTAGGTAATCAACCCTCTCGGCACCAGCAGCCAGGAAATGAAAAGGTGCATTGCCATGGGAAAGTCTGCTGTTAGGGACCTCTCCAAAGTGCTGAAGAGCAATGGTGTCTCTCTGGAGACTAAGGTGCATCTGATACAGGCCATGGTCTTTGCAATCACTTGTTATGCATCAGAGAGTTGGACAATGACCAAGGAGGATAGAAGGAGAATTGATGCCTTTGAGCTGTGATGCTGGAGAAGAGTATTGAGGGTACCACGGACTCTAGGAAAACAAACAGATTCATTCTGGAAAGGGTAAAACCAGGTGGCTCCCTGGAGGCAAGGATTCTGAGGCTCCGTATAACATACTTTAGACATGTTGTAAGGAGAGACTGGTCCTTGGAAAAGGACATCATGCTTGGGAGAGTGGAGGGCAGCGCAGGAGGGGAAGGCCCTCTATGAGGTGGATTAATTCAGTGACAGGGATAATCGGGATGGGAGTGTCAGAGACAGTGCGATTGGCACAGGACAGAGCAGAGTTTATGTCTGTTGTATGTACATAGGGTTGCTATGAGTCGCAAGTGACTCGATGGCACATAACAACAACAACAAACTCTTCTCATGCTTTTAACTGCTTCTGACAAGCTGTTGGAAGGTAGCTCCATCTCTGTACAAAACAAGTTGTTGTTGTTGTTATGTGCTGTCAAGTTACCTGCAACTCATAGCAACCCTATGTACAACAGCCCTAAACCCTGCTCTATCCCTTGTCAATCTTATTGTCTCCGACACACCTATCCCCACTTCCCCAGTGACTGAATCAATCCATCTCATCAAGGGTCTTCCTCTTCTGTGTTGTTCTCCATCCTCCCAAGCATGATATCCCTCTTCAAGGACTGATCCCGCCCTGCAACATGTCCAGAGTATGTCAGATGAAGCCCAAGAATCCTTGACTCCAATGAGCAGCCTGGCTTCACCCTCTTCAGGACGAACTTGTTTGTTCTCCTAGTAGTCCATGGTATATTCACCACAGCTCAAAGGCATCAACTCTCCTTCTATGATCCAACAAGTTGTTAGGTTATTGTAATTATTTTGTCAGCCTAAGAGATACATTATTAATCATAATACATATACAGTTACAGCTTGTATGTTTCTTGGATACATGCAAATTTTATCTTAAAAAGATAAAGACTGTATAGGGAGCTCTGGTGGCCTTGTGGCAAGAAGCTGCACTGCAATCCCAGAGAAATGTGGTTCAACTCCACCAGATTCTCTGCTAGAGAAGGAGGGGCATTCTCCTTCAGTACCAGTCAGCTCTGATTTTACAGTACACACACACACACACACAAATATTAAAATAAAACAAAAAATAAAATGTTAAAAAATAATAATGTCAGCCTATTAAGGGAGCTCTGGTGGCCTAGTGGCAAGAAGCTTCACTGCAATCCCAGAGAAACATGGTTCAAATCCACCAGATGCTCTGCTGGAGGTGGAGGGGCAATCTCCTCCTGTACCAGACAGATCCGATTTGACAGTACACACGCACAAAATAATAAAATAAAATAATGTTTTTAAAAGATAAAGACAATAAATGAATATTGAACTTTCGAAAAGGATGTGCAGACTGACATCAGCAACTTATTCTGAAATGGCCAAAAACGTAAGTAGATAAAATAAAACGGTGAACAGAACATGTATATGTAACAGAGCAAGCATAGAAAAATATTAATTGTGAGATCTAGGTGGCTTTTCGTGCGTAAATCCTCTAAGGGATCCATATGGAAAAAATAAATTCTCTGGGATTCTAGAGTCCAATCCTGCTGCATTTGCAGCCAAATTCATCCCTCGTTCCCCGTGTGACAAGTTTCCTAACACATCTGGCCTTCCTTCCATTCTTCTTGACAGCACTGCCCTCCTGGGGTACTTGGGAGCATTAATGGAGATCAAGCATGTAAAAACCCTAATAAAGGCTCTAGGCCTTTAAACCATTATTACTTTGATTCTGATCCTTTTGTCCTTTCATTATTTGATTTCCAGAGAATAAACCACTCGCGAGCAGTTCTGCCCCTGCTATTCCAAAACCCCAAATCCAGAGGATGAGCATGGAGCGCTTATTCCCCTCAGCATGGTCCTGGGCACACAGTAGGTGTTCAGAAACGGGGGTGAGCAGACTGATAGAGCGATCCTGCTCCTAAAACCAGGACAAACTGCCCTCCGGAACCCACCAGAAGAGACTCGCCTGCTGATTACAGGAAAGCCAGGGCAGGAATTGGCCTGCAGAAGGATAGCATTTTCCAGGCGTGAGGACACTGGATTTTACAGGAAAGGTAATACCCATGATGGTGCTCCTTGGGCCCCTTTCTCCTCTGGGAGTCTTTCCCTCTTTTCTAGGAATCAGAGACTGTTCTATTGATTATATTGTTGTTCAGAACAGGCTCATAGCTGACCCTCTGGCAGGTTTTCAGAAGCAGTAGATCACATGCGAGGATACTGTCCTTCCTACTCCCATGGAGCAGCTGGTGGATTCGAACCACATGCCTTTAGGACTTCAGCGCAGGTCTTCTCTCTCAGCCCCAGAACGTGCCAAGCTCTTGAACATTTGGTAATATCACACTGGGAAAGAGAGGTACTACTGGCATCTAGTTAAGGACATGCCACATGGGTTTACTCAACATTCTATGAGAACTGGTCTGAAAGAAAGGATGGCCTGGTGCAAATGTTACTAGAGGTTGAGAAATGTTATCTGGTCTTGTCCTTTGTGGTAGTCATTTCCTGGGCTCTATATGGCCAACCTCGAGGTCACGTGGGAAGAGAAAACCCCAGACCCTGGCCTGTAGCTATGGAGAAACAGCTCCCTCTACTTTATTGATGTTTGTTTCTTCTGCATTCTGCAAATACAGTGCTCTCTCACACGATGGGATCAGGGGTGGGTAGGAAGTACAAATCTCCATTATCTTTTACTTCTAGAGTTGGTATGAAGATGTCCAAGAACGTCTCACTGATTTATGGAATGTTGTTGTTAGGTACTATTAGTCATAGCGACCTTATGAACAACAAATCTGAACCCTATCCTATCTTCACAATTTCTGACATAGCCAAGTCCATTGCTGTAGTCACTGGACCGAATTAATCCACCTGATTAAAGGTCTTCCTCTTTTGTTGCCATCCTTCTACCTTTTCAAGTATGATGTCCTTCTCCAAGGAATAATAGCCTCTCCTAGCAACATGCCCAAAGTATGTGAGACGAAGTTACCTGCCTCCAAGAATCACTGTGGATGCACCTTCTCCAAGACATATCTGTTTGATCTTTTGGTTGTTCATGGATTTTCAGTACTCTTCTCCAACTCAGATCAAAGGCATCACTTATTCTTCTGTCATGCAATAGGTATATTTAAATGTACCTATTAACAGAGGTAATTACCCTTGCCGGTAGATCTACTGGTAAGAAGCTGTGTTGCAATCCCAAAGGCACGTGATTCAAATCCACCAGCTGTTCTGTAAGATAAAGGTGTGCCATCTCCTTCCATGTGATTAACTACCTCTTAAAACCCACCAGAGGGTCAGCTATTGGTTGGTTCTGACTCTATGGTACACAATAACCACACCAACATTACCCAGAAGTAATTACCCTAGCTTGCTGAAAGCAAGGAGGAGTTGAAGCACTGGCTGAAAAAGATCAAAGACTGCAGCCTTCAATATGGATTGCACTTCAATGTCAAGAAAACAAGAATTCTAGCCACTGGACCAATAGACAACATCTCAATAGATGGAGAAAAGATTGAGACTGTCAATGACTTCATCTTACTTGGATCCACAATTAATACCCTTGGTACTAGCAATCAGAAGATAGGAGATATATTGCACTGGAAAAGTCTGCAGTCAGGGACCTTTCCAAATTATTGATGAGTAATGATATCAGTTTGGGGACTAAGGTGTGCCTGATTCAGGTGATGGTCTTTTCAGTTACTTGCTATGCATCTAAGAGCTGAACAATGGATAAATATTACAGAACTTTGAATTGTGGTGTTGGAGAAGAGTGCCGAATATGCCATCGACCACCAGAAGAATAAAGAGAAATATCTTAGAGAAGGTGTAGCCAGAGTGTTCCTTGGAGGCAAAGATGACAAAGCTTCATCTCACATACTCTGAACATGTTGCTAGGAGAGATTCTTCTTTGGAGAAGAACAGTATACTTGGGAAGGTAGAGGGACAATGAATGAGAGGAAGACCCTTAACCAGGTGGATTGACATAGTGACTGCATCAAAGGGCTTGAGTGTCAAAGACTGTGAGGCTGACGAGGCTAGAGAGAGCTCAGATCTGTTGTTCGTAGGGTCGTTGTGAATTGTACTTGACTCAGGGACACCTAACAACAACAACATTACTGTGAGGTGGAGACCAGTGGGGCCAGGAATCATTAAAACTATCACATACCACTATAAATCAAAAAATGACAGTAAAGGTAATTGAATGGCTAAAATCTGCCTCAGACCCACATTAGAGGGGAATGTGTAATAACCCTTTGTCACAATACCGGTTTTTAAAAGAAGACCCCAGAAATGCAGAATATGAGCCAGGCCAGAATATGAGTCTGTCATAAGAGAGCTTCCTGTGAGTTGTGATTGGAAGACCCTGCAAAGGTTTCAAGGACCCAAATAACCCTCTTCCTCCTTTTTCCAGGCCACAGTACCTGGAACTGAAATCCCACCATCCGATTCATTATTTTAGGTTAAATAGTATTTTCTCTCTGCTCAGTTTTGACTTTTCTTCTGTATAAAAATGACAGCTTATTCACCACTGGATTCCCAGGTCCTGACATGTACAATGTGCTTCATAAATACTTGAAGATGAACGAATGACCAGAAAGATAGAAAAGAGCTGGAGAAGGTTACGAGACTGTGGTGAGGAACTTAACGCCAGATGCAGGCTGCAGCCTTCACGCGGGCCTGAGGTGCTGTGCACAGCCACAGTGGACAGACACAAACACGTGTGTGTGGACAGGGCACAAGGTGCACATACGTTCACTCACAGCCACATGTCCATGGAAATTCCATCTGCAGACCGCACACATTTCTCTACCTACATTAATACCCCCCATGCACACACATACTCATGTGTCCGCACACACAGGCATTTCCCCCCAGACCTCTACATCCACACACACAAATACGTTCTCAGAGATAAACACAGTCTCAACATGCGCACATATCTATTATGTCCTGAGTTATGAAGCCAACACCCTCTTCTTCCCTGATCTCTCTGAGACACTCAAGTACATTCTTGGGAGCGGTTGTTGTGTGCCAATAAGTGGATTCTAACTCCCAGCAGCCTGGTATGCAAGGAGAGGCTACTCCAAGGATGTCCCAGGCTTTTATCTTTCCAGAAGCAGAAGGCAGAGCACCTCTCTCTCTCCCTGGGCTGGTGGTGGACTTGAACCTCTAACCTTTAAGATAGCGGTAAAGTGCCTCACCACTTCTCTAGCAGGGCTCCATATAGAGTTGCATCTCATAAAACAAGTCATGGAGACATGTATTCCTGGGCAAATAAACCAGCTGCACTTTCTTCTCCTATACCAGGACAGGGTTTCATTCTCCGGCAACAGCGAGAAGCCTGGAGCACCTGCTGTCATAGCCGGATTTCTTATCTCTTTGTCAAGTTTCTGATGGATGGATTTGACCTAATGTTACTCTGACATGAAAATGGTGCCCATACTCTCAGCTCTCAAAGTAGGGCCTGGAACACTCAGTTCTTTTCCACTCACCTTGAGACTCCAAAATTCAAATGAGAAACCACCTTTTTGCACTCAATTATAACAGGCTGCCTTAACCATAAATTAAATTGTAATACCTTTGCCCCCCAGATGAGCAAGCAAGGTACCCCTTGCCCTTGTCATAAATTAACTCCTTGATCAAATGGTAAGTGAATTATAAAAGTTGAGAATTTAATCTGGCTACATTAGGGGCTCCCCCTGCTACATTAATGAGGCAGGAGACAATGGTGGCTTGAAATGGATCTGTGACAATTTCCAATCCAACTTTAGTAGTGGCCTTCTGCCAGGGCAAGTGGTCAGCCCCTCAATGGACAAAGGTGAGCAGATGTCCTCAGGTCTTGGTTCGGACTACCCTGCATTCAGCTCAAGAGGTGCTAGTGAATCTGACAATGAATTCTCTCTATGAGCACAACAGCAGGATTCTGCAAGGTGTGTTTTCTGGTTTGGGGTTGAGACTAGGGAGTGGCTCTTGCTCACAATAGGCTGTGAACTGATTGGACTGGGCCTTGTCTTTAAAAAGGCTTTTGGGCCCTTGGCCCTCGGGCTTGGTTTTTGTGGATCTCCCAAATTAAACAGGCTTGGAAGCAGGAGTGGCATCCACTTCCAAAAAAAAGCTTGCCTCTGGGAAACTCTATGAACTTAGAGAAAAGATAAAAGTTTTGCATTCAAGACTTTTGTTCATAGGGTCGCTATGGGTCATCTATGACTATATGGCACTTAGCAACAATAAGAAGTATTTATTATGGAAAAATTATAACATACAGAGAGATAGAAAGAATAGTATGATGAACTCTCACATGTCACCATTCAACTTCAACAAGAAAGATTACTTTAAATATTAAATGCATTTCCCCTTGTACATGACAGGATGCATACTGATCCACTTTGTGTCTCAAATTAGACTCTTAAATGAATAGAGACACAATGATCATTGTTGCCAAAAAGCAGGATTCTGAGTTCCCAGAATGTGCCTTGGAAATGGAAATCTTATTTAATCTAGAAATCTCACTACTAGGTATATGTATCCCAAAGAAATGAGAGCTGGCACAAGAACAGCTATACACACATCCATGGTCATGGAAGCATTCTTTACAAAAGCAAAGAGATAGAGACAACTCAAGTGCTCATCAGTGGATAATTGGATAAAGAAATTATGCTACCTTCCCACAGTGGAATACTATGCAACACTAAAAAAAATAATGAATTCACAAAATACCGCATGACATGGATGTATCTAGAGATTATGCTAAGTTAAATAAATCAGTCACAAAAGGACAAATATTGTATAAGATTTCTGTTTTAAAAAGCTAGGAAATATTTACATATAGATAAGGTCATTCTTTCATGGTTTCCAGGAATGATAAAGAATGGAGAAGGTTGTAAACATTAGTAAATAGAAAATAGATAAACATTAACATGGGTAAACGGAAAGATATCTTCAATAAGGGGAATGGCATTAATAAAGAAAAGAAAGAAAGACAAAAAGATATGAAATTATTAAAGGAAATCAGAATTACAGGGAGGAAGTAAGAAAAATATGAGTTGGCAGAGAGTTGCACTGTCAACCCAAAAGCAAGTGGTTCAAATCCACCAGATGCTCCTTGAAAGAATGATGAGTGATCTCTCCTGTTATTTACAGCCTCTGAAAACCCTTTGGAGGGTCAGCTGTCAGTTGCTTGACAGTGATGAGAATGAAATTGAAATGAATACTATACAACAAAGTATATGTGAATGGTTGAATGAAAAACTACAGTGCTTTGTAGACATTCACTCAAATCTCACACACTCACAAAGAGCTGATCTGCAGGCATGAACATGAACATGGAACCCTAACAAATACACAGCCTGCAGACAATCAAGAGTGTGATGTATCATTGTTTCTCAAGGCTGTCACAAAATAAGCACTTTAAAGAAGAGGAATTTTCCCACAGTTCCAGAGGCTGGAAGTCTAAAGTCAGGGCATTGTTAAAGGTGCACGTGCTCTCTGTGGGCTCGAACTGAAGGGACGTTCTTGTTTCTTTCAACTTATGATGGCCTCGGGGGATTTCTTGGCATCCCTTTGCCTGTAGGTGGAGTCTTCTATGATCTCATCGGCCATGTGTGTTTGTTTCTGTGTCTGTTCTACCCTTTCACAGGACACTATTCAGAAGGGACTAGGAATCCTTCTGAGTGAGACTTTACTTTTCCTTGAGTGCTAACCTAAAAGTTGATGGTCTGATCCCACCCTTCAGGACTTCAGGAGAAAAAGCCAGGCAGTCAACTAACTGCTGCTAAAATTACAGCCAACAGACAAGAAAGAAGACACTTTGGACAAGCTATGTTAAATGAATTTAGTGTTCAAGTCAATAGAATGAGATCAGAAGCAGGAAATGTGACACATTGAACCTCAAGCTGAGTAAATGCAGGTTTCACAATAGAGGAACTTCACCAAACACTGTCCACCATGGGTAACGATTATTGCATTTGACACATCAGTGTCACAGTGTTTAGCATCACAGCAACCATGAGTTACCTCTGTACAGCAAATGGACAGTAAGTGCACTATACACATACACATGACAAGTGTTGTCAATTTACAGGCGACTCATAACTACCCTATGAACAAAAGTCCTGGACACCTCCTGTATAACTTTCTTCCTTTCTCCAGGTTCATAGGGTTTCCAGAGGCAAGCTATTGTGGAAGTGGATGCCACTCCTGTTTCCAAGCTTGTTTTAATCGGGGAGCTCCACCAAACACTGTCCACCATGGGTAACCATTCTCTTATTTGACTCATCACATACACAACAGAAAAAAAGAAGTCTATTACACAACAATTGTCTATGGGCAATAAAAAAGAAAGCGTGCCAACTTGGATCTCTCCAAAGTACTAAGGAGATATGATGTCAATTTAAAGACTAAAGAGTGCCTGATTCTAGCCATGGACTTTTCAATCACTTATTATGTGTTTGGGAGTTAGACAGTGACTGGGATGACAGAAAAAGAATCAATGTCTTTGAGCTGTGGTGTTGGAGGAGAGTACTGAATATCTAATGAGGGGCACAAAGAACAGATGTGTTTTAGATACAGTTCAAGTAGAGTGCTCATTAGAGGCTAGGTTGGCAAAGCTTTATCTCACATACTATAGGTATGTTGCTGTTGTTGATGTTGTTAGGTGCCTTTGGGTCAAGTATGCTTCATAGTGGACTGTGACCAATGGATCTGAACTTTGCCCTATTGTGTGCCATCCTCATCATCTCTGACGTACTTGAGTCCCTTGGTCATGTCACTGTGCCAGTCCATCTAGTTGTGGGTCTTCCTCTCTTTCACTGACCCTCCATCTTCACAATCATAACACCCTTTTCCAGTGACCAACACCTTCTAACAGTATGCTGGAGATGACGCTTCACCATCCTAGCCTCAAAGAAGCATCATGGCTGCACTTTCTCCAGGAAATACTTGTTTGTTCTTTTGGCAGTCCAGGGGATATCCAGTCCTCTTCTCCAACAAAGCAGCTCAAAGATATTGATTGACTCTTCTTCTGTTGTCCTTGGTCATTGTTCAATTCTCAGATGCATACAAATAATTGAAAAGATCACGATTTGGAATAGATATGTCTTAGTCTTTAAAATTCCATCATTGTTCCTTAACACCTAAGAGAGGTCCTTGACATTATGCTGAGTGAAATATCTCAGTCACAAAAGGACAAATACTGCATGGTGCCACTGTTACAAAACAGGACTGACATTGGGGTTGAGGGGAGACTGAGAAAGATGGGTTCAATAATGTAT
>NW_006399951.1:275868-279991 GCF_000299155.1 Elephantulus edwardii | reverse complement strand
TGTATGTGGTTAGGAGTGGTCATTCTTTGGAAAGGGGACATCATGATTGGAAAAGCGGAGAGTCTGCAAAAGAAATGGATCAACACAGTGACTACAGCAATGGTCTCACGTGTGTTAGGTGATGGTGATAGCACAGGTAATAGATAGGATAGGGTTCTGATCCATTGTTTACAGGGTCAGTACGAGTCATACTCAACTTGGCAGCACCTGATAGCAACATCTACGGGCAACGCACCCAGATATGCGCCCTCTATTTCGGTACTATTCTACTCCATATTTTCAAATGCTTTTCACACCTCATGATGTTGAATTTACTTACTTACGCATCACAATAGGAAACTACTGGAATATAAAAACATCTATTTAGTTTGGTGTTTTATTTCTATTCAGGGAATTTTCAGGTAGACAATTTGATTGGATTTTACACTTTATTTTGAGCTTCTTGTATCTGAGAGTCAAGATACAGCTATTTGCAGGACTCCTGTGATTCATTTCTCACCACTATTTCCATTAGGATTATTACAGGAATAAGGCTGAGGAGAGATTTCTGGTTAAAAAGTCAGTGTGTGAAGATGCAAATCCAATTTCTAGTCTGCTAAACTGAACTCTTAGGGTTTATAAAGAGCAGCTTCTTCTTTTGGGTTCATCCAAGAGCTCTATATCTCTGGAGAAAGGCTTTAGTAAAATCACAACAAAGCTAGATACCAAGAGAACCGAATCCTAGACCAACTCTGACTTAACCAGTGCTCTTGTAATCAAGTCCTTGATAGACTACGGCAAACACCATTGATTACCTAATTCAGTGTTCACTGGTAGCCTAGTGGCTATGGAGCTGTGCTGCCAACCCAAAGACGGCAGTTCAAACCTACCAGCTTCTCTGGTCCTCAGGAGAAAGATGGTCAATCTCCCTGGTGATTTTACAGCCTCTGAAAAGCTGCTGAAGGGTCAACTATGTGTTACTTCCACCCCAGTATCATATAACAACAACAATTGTAAAAGATACAGGGATGACTAACCCCAGCTCCTTTCTCCCTTTTCCCTTCTTTTATAACAGACATGATTTGGGAGCTGCAGAAATCTTACCATTTCTTTCCATTCTACTCGCCATCTGCATCTGGAGAATCAGTCGTTGAAATCCTGTCATGCCGGGTCACCCTTAAGAGTCAGAGTTGATTGTGCAGCAACTGTTTCATTTATTTTCTGTCTTATAAAATAGTTGGCGCTCTGGTAGCCTAGTGGCAAGGAGCTGCACTGCAATCCCAAAGGCATGTGGTTCGAGGCCACCAGCTGCTCCACAGGAGAAAGATGGGCAGTCTCATCTCATGCAATTAACTGCCTCTGAAAACCCACTGGAGGGTCAGTTATGGGTCAGTTCCAACTCTAAGGTACACAATAACAACAACAACAACATAGACTAGTCAGCCATGCATGGAAGGAGGCTACTTCTGTGATGTTGTTGTTGTTGTTGTTGTCGTCGTGTGCCATCAAGCCAGAACCAACTCATAGCTGACCCTTCAGCAACTTTCCAGAAACAGACAACATCACTGGAGGAGGTTACCCATCTTTCTCCTGTGGAGAAATGGGTAGATTAGAACCACGTGAGATGGCTGTGCAGCTCCTTACCACAAAGCCACCAGAGCACCCGACCAATGTGTTTTGGGGGGATATATTTCTCTTTATAATTTAGCAGCTGTCCTCATTCTTAAAAGACACTGTAGTTGTTGTTGTTCTATGTTGTTGAGTCAAACAGACTCCCAGCTGACCCTCCAGCAGGTTTTCAGAGGCTATAAAATCACATAGGAGGAGATTGCACCTCTTTCTCCCATGGAGAAGCTGGTGGTTTTGAACCACCTGCTGTTGGGTTAACAGTGCAACTGCTTACGCACTAGGTCACCGGTGTTCCCTGTTAAACACACAAGAAAGAGACGGGGGGAAAGGAAGGAAGAAGAAAAACCCGACGCATAAAACAAGCACTGACGCCAGGCATCTGTATGTCTGTGTGCCTCTTCTCCATGCAGAGCACCCCAGAGAGCTATGGGCAGCCTGACCCTAAGAAGCCACCCTCTGGAGTCAGATATTAATAAAGATGTCTTCAGGGGACCTAGAAACTCATAAAACAGAGTCTGGCTGGTCCCAAGGCCCTACATGGCAGCTTGCCCAGAGCAGTGTCAGGGGCCACTCAAGCTTCTGAAACTTCAGAAGTGAAGGTTCTCTCTCTCTCTGAGGAAAACCTGACCCACATAAATACTATTTACTGACATCTGTTGAGCCCGCTGGCAGAAGTTCCAGGCACCCTTCCCTGCCGTATTTTTGCAACCATGACAAACAGGGGGAGTGACTGTCACACAGGGCCAGGGCCAGGGCAGCAGCTGCTGAGAGCGCAGGCCTCTCTCCTCCTCAGAACCCCGGAGCACACGCATGTGCACGCAGCAAGGCGCATGGCCGCACCACCACCGCTTTTGCCTGTGCTCGGACCCCCCTGGCTTGTTCCCGGAAGTTTCCCTTCAGTTTGAATGGACACCATGATCCTACTTTGCCCTGAGGCTTGCTTCTCACAGGGTTGTATGTCCTCTTAAGTCACACGTGGCCTTGTGACTCGTAAAGCAGTCATTAAAAACTGTGTCACACAGAGCGAGGAAGTCTGCGGCCCTCTAGGCTATGAGGCTGAGAAGTGCTTTCTCTGTGCACAGGAAGATGATCTGTGGGTGGAAAAAAAAATAACAACCAAAAAGAGTTGCTCCTAAGTGCTAGAACCCTCTTGTTTCACACGGATGAAAGTTCAAGCCGTAATTCTGAAACCCTGTGCTGGTGAGTAACCTCGTGGAGACACTGTTTCTTCAACGTGAAAGGAGGCTAATGGCAGTGCTTTCACACACACTATTGTAAGAGTTGAGTTCTGGAAAGAAACATTTGTATCACACTGTTCAGTGAGATGAACTGACAGTGACTGCAGCACGGTGCTTAAGCACAGAGGAGATTGTGTAGCCGACACAGGACAGGTTTCAACGGAAGCTGTAGTACACAGAGTCAGGATGAGTCTAAGTGAACTCTACAGCACTTAATTATACAACTTTCCATCATTACTGTTATTACAGCACTAGAGCAAAATTCTGGGTTCACTTGTTTGCTAAACTAGTGCACAGCAGAACTCAAAAGGCAAACCGAATTGTGTGTCATCAAATCAGAACTGACCCATAGCTGACCCTCCAGCAGGTTTTCAGAGGCATTTAGTGAGACAGGAAGAGATTGTCCATTCTTCTGTCGAGCGGCTGGTGGATTTGAATTGTGTACCTTTGGGATTGCAGGACAGAGTCTTACTACTAGGCCACTGTCTCTATCTCTATCTCCCCATCTATATCATCTAGAGCTATCCTTTTAAAAAAATTATTATTTTTGTGTGTACCTTCAGAGTTGCCATACAGCAGTCACTTTTGGTTGCTGTGAGGCTGAACACTGTGACACTGATGTGTCAAATGTGTTAATGGTTGGTTACCCAATGCGGACAGAGAGTTGGGTGGAGCTCCCCAAACAAAAGAAGCTTGGAAGCAGGAGTGGCATCCACTTCCGTAATAGCTTGCCTCCAGAAACCCTATGAACCTGGAGAGAGGATGAAAGACACCCAAGTGTTGAGGACTCTCCTTCATAGGGTCGCTATGCGTCGCCTGCGACTCAATGGCACTTAACAACAACAACAACAACAACCTTCAAATCAGATCTGACTGGTCCAGGAGGAGATCGCACCCCTCCTTCTCCAGCAGAGCATCTGGTGAATTCGAACTGCACACCTCTGGGATTGCAGTGCAGCTTCTTGCCACTAGGCCACCTTTGAGTATCTACCCTTTGAGTTGTTGATCCAGCTCATGCCAACCCGGTGTTCATAAGAGTAAAGCCACTCCATGGGGTTTTCTTTGATGGGAGCGAATGACTAGCTCTTTCGTCCACGGTGTTTCCAGGTGAGTGTGACTTCTCAGCCTTCAGGTCACTCTCTCCCTCTCATTGCCGTCCAGTCAGAACTGACTCAGAGCTGACCCTCCACTGGGTTTCTGAAGCTATAAATCACGTGGGAGGAGAATACACACCTTTCTCCCAAAGAAACGCTGGTGGCTTCCAGTCACCAGAGAGG
>NW_006399951.1:261255-275003 GCF_000299155.1 Elephantulus edwardii | reverse complement strand
AACAACAAGTAGAAGGATGGTCAATCTCCTTCTGTGTGATTCTGTGCTTCTGGAAACCCACTAGGGTGGTAGTGGGGGCGTCAGCTGTGAGTTAACTGCAACACACAAAACCAAACGAGTATTGCATCAGTTCCTGGGGTCTTATATTTTGCCATTGTCTTCAGTGCAGCTTCAAGTTCTTCCTTCATTACCATTGATTCTTAGTCATACGGTGCTTCCCGAAATTTTTCAATGTCAGTCAGTTCTTTTTGATACAGTGGGCCTGTATATTTCTTCCATCATCTTTTGATGTTTCCTGGATCACTCAGGATTTTGCCCAAAGCATCTCTCAGTATTGCAAGTCAAAGCTTGAATTTGATTTTCAGTTATTTCAACTTGAGAAATCCTGAGTGAGTTTCTCCCTTTTTTGTTATCCAGCTCCAGTTCTTTGCACATTTCCTGATAGTACTTTGCCTTGTCTTCTCAAGCTGCTCTCTGAACCCTTCTGTTTATTCCTTTTGCTTCTGTGCTTTTCCCCTTTGTTTTGGCTTCTCAATGCTCAAGTGGAATTTTCAGAGTCTCTTCTGTTATCCATTTGGGTCTTTTCTTCTTCCTCCTCTGCCTTTGTAAGAATGCTTTGCTCTCTTTTGTGGATTATATCTTTGGTGTCATTCCATAACTCATCTGATCTTTGACCATTAGTGTTTAAGACGTGCTCACCAGTTTATGCTGGGAATTTTGGAAGGTAGCTACTTGGCTAACTGATTGGCACAGATCTTTATTTGTCCCCATTCCCAAGAAAGGTAATCCAACAGAATGTGGAAATTATATAATAATAACATAAGCAAGCAAACTATTTCTGAAGATCATTTTAAAAAACAAAACACAATGGCTAGAACAGTGCATTTAGAGAGAACTTCCAGAAATTCGAGCTGGGTTTAGAATAAGTCATAGCACCAGTGATACCGTTGCTGATGTCAGATGGATTCTGGCTGAGAGTAGAGAAAAGCAGAAGAATTTCTAGTTATATTTTATTGACTATGAAAAGACATTTGACTTCATGGATCATAACAAATCAGGGCTAACAGGAATCCCAGAAAACCTAATTATGCTTATAAGAAACCTATACCTATACCAAGAAGCTGCTGTTGAAACAGAGCAGGGGAACAATGTAACAATTAATATCAGGAAAAATGGACATCAGGGTTGTGTTCTTTCTCCATACATATTCAATCTCTATGCTCAGCAAATCATTTGGGCAGTAGGATTCTATAAAGAAGAATGTTGAATCAGGAACAGAGGAAGGCTGTGTTATGCAGATTATAAAGCCTTGTTTGCTGAAAGTAAAGATTTGAAACTTTTACTGAAGAAAATAAAAGAATATAAACTTCAAAACAAATTGCATCTTAACGTCAAGAAGGCAAAAATTCTCACCACTGACTCAATAAGCAACATCATGATAGATGGAGAAAAGATAGAAGTTGTCAATGATTTCATCTTACTTGGATCCACAATCAACACCCTTGATACCAGCAGTCAGGAAATCAGGAGACGTATTGTATTAGGCAAATCTGCTGTCAGGAATCCCTCCAAATACCTGACAAGTGATGTTGTCAGTTAGGAGACTAAAGTGCACGTGATAGAGATCATGGTATTCTCAATCACTTGCTATGCTTCTGACAGCTGAACAATGCTTAAGGATGATAGAAGAAGAATTTATGCCTTTGAGGTGTGGTGTTGGAGAAGAGTGCTGGCTATTGCATGGCAAAAGAACAGATATGCCTCGGAAAAAGCACAGCCAGAAGGCGTCTTAGAGGCAAGGATGGCAAAGCTTCACCTCACATACTTTGGGCATGTTGCTCAGAGAGACTATTCCTTGGACAGGGACATCATGCTTGGAAAGGCAGAGGATAGACGATAGAGAAGACCCTCAACCAAGTGGAGTGACACAGTGACAGCAGCAATAGCACACAGTGATGACAACAATGGGCTCAAGTATGTCAGAGACAATAAGATTGGTACAGGATTCAGGGTTCAACTCTCTCCTACAGGATTCAGAGGATAACTATGAGTCATACTTGACGGAATAGCACCTTACAACAACAGCAGTTGCACTGCCAACCCAAAAGCACTTAGTTTGAGTTCACCAGTGGCTTCTCGAGAGAAACATGGGTGATGTCTTCTTAGGCAATTTATAGCCTCTGAAAGCCCTCTGGAGGGTTGACCATGGGTTGGTTCTACCTCGGAGGCTCGTAGCAACAACAGTAAGCTAGATAGATGATAGATAGATAGATAGATAGATAGATAGATAGATAGATAGATAGATAGATGATAGATAGATAGAGATGATAGATAATAGATGGTTGGATAGATGATAGCTAGCTAGATAGATAGATTGACACAGTGAAGAACCTGACTATGTCAGAGATGATTAGGATGGCTCAGGACAGGGAAGGACTGAGATCTTTTATTCATAATGCTGCTAGGAGGTGTACTCATAGTGCATCTACTAACAGCACATGAAATTGAGCTCCTGAGTGGTGCAAACAAGTGAAGTTCTTGGCCAATGCCTGAAAGATTGTAGCTGGGCACCAGTGAGTTGGAATAGACTCATAGCTGACCCACCAGTGGGTTTTCAGAGGCCGTAAATCTCACGGGAAGAGCTGTCCCATCCTTCTTCCACAGAACAGTGGATAGAGTTGAACTGCATGCCTAGCTGAACGGTGAGAGCTGTGAATCTCCATAGAAATGCTTCAGAAGGAAGGTCATGTGATCTGCTTCTGAACAATCAGTCCTTGAAGATTCTATGAAGGGCAGTTCTGCTGTGACACACATGGGATCCCTGAGTTGAGGTTGAAATTGATGACAAGTGGGTTTCTATGAAATGCTGGGAACCTGAGGGAGTAGTCAGCAGCAGATCCCTGGAGACAGGGGCCTTAGACTGTCTTGTCCACTCCAGTGCAGCCACTGAGCAGAGAGGGAGGACTGTGACCTGCCTGGTTTGCATTTCCAAATGCTCTATTTAAACGTGTGTCACAGTGACTTCTAGAAAGACAAGGAGTGGCCAGAGTGGCTGTTGTCATTCTGATTTCCACCCACAGTGAAAGGCTCAGCATCGGATTTTTCACTTTGTTCACACATTCTAGGGGGAGTTACTAGGAGCTGAGTTGCTAGCCCAAAGGCTGCACCTCTCTGGGGCTCTGAACCCGTCAGTGGTTCTGCAGGACAACAATGGACAATCTCCTCCCGTGCAATTTACAGCCTCTGAAAATCTGATAGAGGGTCAGCTGTGAGTCAGTTCTGACTTGATGGCAATGAGTTTGAGGTGTATTTGTTGCTTTGGAGCGGGGTTGGGGGGTTGGTGGGGAGAGTTTGATTGACTGGCCGGTTAGGGCAGCTCAGATCAGCCCTGGCATCCTCACCTGTCTTGATTCAGGGAGCAGCATCTGAGAGCCTGTTTATAGCAGTGTGGTCATGCCGTCGGTCACGCACTAGCTCTGCAGAGCCATGGAGAGCTGCTGTCCCATAATCCACAGCCTGAAATGAGCTGCAGTGGGGACAGGCAGGGCCAAAGGGGAGCACTCAACATTTTCACTCTGAAAGACTTTCTAAAGGATGCGGCCTTTGCCCAAAGTTTTTTGTTTTGTTTTGTTTTTAAATAAATAGTGGACTTCACTAAACTTTGTCCAGCAAATATCTCCTGAAACATCCACATTCCTGCCTTGTCCTCGTGCATGCTTTCCTCTGCCTGGAAGCCTTCTTTCCCGAGCCCCCCAACTTCCAGCGCACAAGGCTGGGCTTGCCAGAGCAGAAGCTGTCTCCAGCTGATGGGGGGTGGATTCAGTCTTGAGCTGCTGTGATATTCTCTCTCTCTCTCTCTCTTTTTTTTTTTTCTTCACAACTTCGCCTCCCTTGCCCTTTGCCAGCCCTACTAGAATTGCCAAAGCCCAGCCGGTGATTATTAGAAAATAAAAGCCCTTTATCATGAAAAGTTGTGTTTGTGCCTTGCTTTCCTGCACCCTGGCTCTGTCCACCCCCTCACAAAGGCCCAGATTAGCTCTCTCTGTTAAGGATTTAAAATCCTACAAGCCGGCCGTGCAAGTGACCAGTATCAGATTATGATAACAAGATCATGTTCAGTTATAAAAACAAGTGTCTAAACTTTTCTCATGTCACTTTCTCTCAGAGTTCCTTCTGAGAGGGAGGCGCGGCTCATTTTGAAGGCAGCGCTTTGAACTGGATTCATGGGGTATTTGCATAAGAAGATTTGAGGCTGAAGAATGGGGGCTATTGCATCTGTCCATTAATATGCCTGCTAATTCAGCACATTGTAAGCCTATCGACAGCCCACAAAAGGCTCAAATTCAAGGACAGTTATCCTATGGCCATTGTGAGCGCGTCAATTCAGCGAATATGTTCACTCAAGGAATACAGTTGTTACAATTAGATATTTTTCATGAAACATTATAAAGAACTAATGACAACTTGGAGCACAATACTGCAACAACCCCCAAAAAGCACGCAGTACTCCATGAGCTGGCGACAAGCAGGCTGTTTTCTCTCTCTCCCTCCCTCGCTCTCATTTTCCCAGAGGAAGCCAGCTGGTGATGGATGGAGATCTCCAGATGAGAAAGCACATTTATCTTGCTTCCTAAATTTAAATAAAAAGCAAAATGAAATAAACAGATTTCAGCAGAAGAGGAGAAAGCCGCCTTGCCAGCGTAACTAGTGTTTAATCTAATCCTGTTTATAAAGAGAGAGGAGAAAAAAAACCAAAATCACAACAAGAAACAAACCACGTCACACTGTCACCACCCAGGGACACACGTGAGACGGTACTTGAGTGCAGAGATGAATTCTTGGAGGGAGAACGCTTATCTCTTGTTCAGGGGCTGAGAGAAGATGTGTAGAAAAATTCAAAGCAGGCAGGGAAATGGTGCAAACTGTAGCTGGCTGGCTGCCTCAGGGGCAGCAGGGGATTGTGGCTGGGGACAGCAAGGGCATTTTAGAGAGAAAGCCTCACTGGGGGGCAGGGGGTGGGGGGTATGTTGAAGGATCCTGTTGGGAAGGCAGGAGGTTGAGCCGAGCTGGGGAGGCGGGCATGGACTTTCTAAGAAAACGGGTTTCCAGTGCAGGGTCCAGCAGTGTGTCTGACAGCGGTGCACCTAGGGACGCCTGCATAGGGGACATTGTCTCGACCATTGTGCTCAGCTCCCACTCGGCCTGGCATTGTCACTGAGGCCCATCAAGCTCCAGTCTGAGCACCGGTTGTATTTTTCTCCCTCTACATCCCTCAGAAAAGACATCAAAGCCCAGAGATGTGCCTTCTGCTTTGTTTGGTGTCTGATTCTCAACATGTGGTTTCCCGGGCCAAACTTCGGCACCTTTTAACCTATTCTGTTCAGCTTAGGCCTGAGCTGTATTTGAGCATTAGGGAAACTATAGTAACGGATAATCTGCCTGTTGCTGAAAAGAAACTATGTATCTTGTCACACAAGAGCTGTCGCTGGGTCCATCACTGAGGGAACGAGGCCCTTTAAGACTCTGGCTTTCTCTCCTGGGCTCAGTCTTTGCCGCTGTAAAAGTGTCAAACCCCTTTGCCTTTCTGGCACAGGGAATCCATGCTCATGTTAATTTATACTTAACAAATACAGCTTTGTACCTTACATTTGATTATCTGTTAGAAATGTTTTCAAGTCATAAATGCAGCCTCTTCACAAAAGGCGGAGAGAATTTGAGAGGCGGCCCAGGGTGAGCAGACAAATGCGGGGTGAGCTATTCGTTGTGCCCAGCCTTTACTTCTCCCTGTGGCTTGGAACCCACTCCCCAGTGGTGGGCTGGTTTTACACATCAAGTCTGGCCTATTGTCACCAGCTCCACCAACAAGCAAACAGCAGCCTGGTGCCATGAGACTTGAAGACAAATTCTGGAGTTGTTCAAATGATGGTTCAAATCCTGCCTCTAGCCCTCTCTGGGAGCTCTGGTGGCCTACTGGTAAGAAACTGCACTGCAATCTTGAAGGCACATGGTTCAAATCTACCAGCTGCTCCGTGGGAGAAGGATGAACAATCACTTCCTGTGCAATTAACTGCCTCTGAAACCCCCCTGAGGTCAGTTATGGGTCGGTTCCGACTCCATGGTACCCCAAAACAACCACAATCCTTCTCTAGATATGTGACTCCCAGCAAGTGTCTTGAGGTCTCTAAATTTCATTTTTACTCATGTGAAAATGAGAGTCATAGCAAACCCTACGCGGAAGGTCTGGTAGGAGATTAGTTGAGCTAATCCCTGTGACCACACAGGTCCACTGCACAGCATGGGCTCAGAAAGGGGGCTGCAACCACCCTGCATGGAGCCCATTAACAGGCCCCAGGCGAGGCCAGGCAGGGCAGGTGGGTCCACACCAGGATCCAGAGAGGTCAGGAATTCCAACAACAATTGTTATCATCATAGGCTAGCTCGACAGCATTTTCTATTCAGTCCTGTTCAAGACACGGCAGGTCACCATCCATACAGTGAAAACAACACAGACGTGCCTGGCAAGGAGGGAGAACGTGGAGGATGCCAGCCTCTGGAACGGTCCAGGAGGCCACATTTCAGGAGGGCTGCAGAAAAGCAAAGGTGGTTTGACAGTGAGATATCGCACTGGCCTCCCTCTGAGCCCAGAGAGAGCAGACAGGGGTTTGGAGTCATGCTGCTTGCTGGTGTTCTCGATGCACATAAAATAATCAGCATTTTGTTTTTATTGACAATGTGACCTCTCACAACTAAGACACATAGTCCTTAGACCTTGGACATCTCTCTATGCTACAAGCCTATCTTTGTGCCATTTTTCTTTCTTTAAAAAATACACAAATAGCACAAATAGACACACAAACACATATTAGGTTGAGTAATTAATATAAGCCCTATTAGAATTAGCCACAAATGAAATATGTCTCAATCTATGACATTTCAGTGTCTATAAAAATTGCTTGACCTAAGGAATGAGTTCTGGTTCTTCATAGCTAGTGTATTTATTCTTCTTTTCCTGGACTAAAATGATCTTTCAACAAATGCCAAATATGCATCATCATTATAAGATTATATTCAATGTCTCAATACGGACAGTGTCTGGGTGTCTGGTGGAGCTCCCAGTCGTAAAACAGGTTTGGAAGCAGGAGTGGCATCCACTTCATAAATTACATGCCTCTGAAACTCTATGAACTTGGAATTGATGTTAGTTATGGAAAGACATTAGGTCTTTTATTCATAGAGTGGCCATGAGTCGTGTGTGACTCCTTAGCAATCAACAACAATGCAGAAATGAAAGCTAACTGACCATCTTTTGGGTACATATCCTGCCTGCTTTCTTTTTTTTTTTTTAACTCTTTCCTATTTCCATGGACAATTATTAACCGCTCACAGCCCCATGCTAAGAACCGTATTGACTCATTTCATGATTATAGTTTTAACCTCATTGGGTGCTGCGAGAATGAAATGTCATATTTTATATTAAAAGCTTAGGGAGATGCTGCACACATAAAGGGGTTTCCATAAATGCAAGCTGTTATTAGGACTAGTCTCCAGTCTCATCTCAGATGAGCCTAGCAGGTATCAGATAAGAAAACAGGGGGAAGTTAAGGTGCCCAATTCATTAAGCTACTACGTGGCCCCAGATCAGAACTCAGTCCACGTTCAGAACCTGTGATTTCTGAGCACCGTGTTAACCATGTGAATATACAAAGTAACTACAACGTCTTGTCTGTCATAGGAGGTCACATTGAACAAGAAGATGCAGAATGGGATGCAGAGGGTATGGCTGTTGGTATGTAACATGCTGTGGACTCGAACCGGGTCCCACAGAGCTTTCCAGACTGTATTATTCAGAAGCACGTCACCAGGCTTTTCTTCCAAGGCACCTTTGGGTGGATTTGAATCACCAGTCATTTGGATAGCAGTTGAACACTTAATGATCTGTGCCCTCTTGGGAGCCAGCAAAAGTTATTGTAATAATAATATTATTGAGAGGACGGGCCAGGAATAATGCTAAGGATTTTCTATACATGGTAGCATTTAATCCTCATACAAACCTTTGAGTCAGAATGACAACCATTCCCATTTTACAGAGGAGTTAACTTGGGCCTCTGGAGAGATTAAGGGACTTGCCTAATGATACCCGCAGAGACTCCAGAGCCCCAGCAGCAGCACGATGGAGACACGAGAAAAGCTTCCAGGGGGAGTGAAACTGGGGGGACTAGAAGGAGGCTTGGTGGGCTACGTGTCAGGCTGTTAACTGAAAGGCTATCCGTTTAAACCCAGTCCACTGGAGGAAGGACAGGCAGGATCTTCTAGTTCAAATTTATGCCCCAGGAGGAGAGCTCTGGTGGCCTAGTGGCAAGAAGCTGCACTGCAACCCCAGAGGTACATGGTTTGAATCCACCAGATCCTCTGCTGGAGGAGGGGCATTCTTCTCCTGTACCCATCAGATCTGATTTGATGGTACACACACATCATCATCATCATCATAATAATAATAATACCCACAAAACTAAATTTATACCCTAGGGAACTCATTGGAGGGTCAACTTGATCGCAGTGTGGTGACTTTTATTGTTGTTGTTTGGTTTTGTTTAGTGGGAGAGGCCAGAGCCCTCTGGTGGCGCAGCCCACAGGGAATTGTTCTGTGAACCCACCAGTTGCACCACTCTGGGGGTTGGAGTTGGCCAGCAGCTCTAAGGGAACAAATGGGCAACCTCCTTCTCCGTGATTGACAACTCTGGAAACTTGCTGGAGGGTCAGCTATGAGTCGGTTCAGACCTTGTTGCGGTCACTTAGATGGATTTTTTTGAAAGGAGTCCTGGTGACTCAGTGTTTGAGCACTTGGTTACTAATTACAAGGTTGGTGGTTTGTGCCCACCTGACAGATCCCAGGAGCAACACCCCCTTTCCTGCGCAGCTCACAGCCTGGGAAGCCTGAGGGGCTGCTCTGCTCCATCACCTGAGTCAGAACTCGGCTAGACCACAGCCCGCCATAGGGAGGGCCCTTCCTTGCTGAGGCATGGCAGCTCCGGACCCTGATGTGCTTACTGCCCCAGCCCACCTCTTCCTTTTCAAAGTTCCTAACTGCAGCTTGGCTGGGAGAAACGTTACATTTGCAACCGAGTCCCTGGGCTCCCAACATAAGTCTGCTCGAATTAAGTGTTTCCCAGTGACCCAGCACCCCCTGGCAACTGGCTGCCTTCTGCTTTTGACAGCTTGGCATATTTGGTCATTTACCGGGTGCATGCGAAGATCAAATGGGTTAAGATTCTTCTCTTTAAACAGCAGGGAAAAGAACATCAAAAAGGTGTACATTTCATTTCCCCAGTTTTGATTAAGTCAAGCATGAAATGAAATGTAATACCCTCAAGTGGCCAGGGCTTACACCATTGATGTTGTTACTTCTGCTTCAGGGGGCCCAATCAGGCCTGGGCAGGGGGACAAGCTAACAGAGTTTTAGGGTGGCCAGATGGACGGGGGTTTACTGTGGTTGAAAAGGCAGCTTAGTGCTTGCCTCTTCAAGCCGACTGTGTGAAACCCTGGTGCGGCCCCTCCCCCCTGCAGCCCTCCCCTCTCTCAGCCTATTCTGAACCCAAAGCCCAGAGGCTCATGGAGGAGGCTGTCCAAGACTGCCCAGCCCCCTGTGCCATAGACAAGACTGGAGTCTGGATGTGTCTGTGGCAGCAGGGTCCGCGGGAGAGGCAGGTGGTTGACAAGTGAGGGCCAGGGAAGCTGTGGGTCCTTTTTCCATAATCGGTGAACAGAAGCTTATTGGTGGTGGTGAGGAGGATGCGTCCAGGTAGCATAAGGATTTGTCCTCTGCAATTAACCTGAAGGAGCTGTTGTTGGTGGTGGTGTTATGTGCCATTGAGTCGCTTGCTCTAAACTCTGCCCTGTCCTGTGCCAATCTCATTGTTTCCGACACACTCATCCCGATTGCCCCAGTCACTGAATCAATCCATCTCCTAGAGGGCCTTCCCCTCCTGCGCCTGTCCTCCACCCTATGAAGCATGATGTCCTTCTCCAAGGACCGGTCCCTCCTTACAACATGACCAAAATATGTCAGACGAAGCCTCAGAATCCTTGCCTCCAAGGAGCAGCCCGGTTTAACCCTCTCCAGGATGAATCTGTTTGTTTTCTTAGCAATCCATGGTACCCTCAGCACTCTTTTCCAACACCAAAGCTCAAGGGCATCAATTCTCTTTCTATCCTCCCTAGTCATTGTCCAAACCTCTGATGCATAACAAGTGATTGCAAAGACCATGGCCTGTACCAGACACACCTTAGTCTCCAGAGACATACCGTTGCTCTTCAGTACTTTAGAGAGTTCCCTAACAGCAGACTTTCCCATCACAATGCGTCTCTTAATTTCCCGGCTGCTGGTGCCAAGAGTGTTGACTGTGGAGCCAAGCCGACTAAAGCTGTGAACAATCTCAATCTCTTCACCATCCATCCTGATGCTGCCAATTGGTCTACAGGCCTAAAATAGAGCTTTGATGGTCTGGCTGGTTGAGAGCTAGGCTACTAACTGAAACGTGCACTTTCAAAGCCACAGCCAGGGAGGAAGGGGAGGCATTATAACTTCCAACCTCAGAAACCTAGTGGACAGTGGCCACGAAACCTGGTGAAGGGGGCATGAGTGCCAATCGACTTGACAGCAACGGGCTTCGTTATTGTCTGTTAACTTCAAGGCCAGCGGTCCAAACTCACCCAAGGCACTGAGGAAGAAAGGTCTGCAAACCTGCTTTTCTTAAGACTGTTGTTGCTGTTGTTAGGTGCCTTCCAGTAGACTATGGCTCATGGTGGCCCTATGAGCAATATACCTGAGCCCTGCCCTATCTTTTGCCAGCCTCATCCACTCTGATGGCGCTGCGGCCATTGCTGCAGTCACTATGTCAACTCATCTTGATGAGACTCTTCTCCATCACTCACCTTCCACTTTTTCAAGCATGTTACCCCTTTGCGATGACTGGTCCCTCCTAATGACATGCCCCAAGGATGTGAAATAAAGCTTTGCCATCCTTGCCTCCAACTGGCTGCACCTTGCTCAGAACATATTTGTTTGTTCTTTTGGAAGCCCATGGGATACTGAGTACACTTCTCCAACATCACAACTCAAATGCATTGATTCTTCTGTCATCTTCAGTTAGCCTCCAAATCTCCAATATGTCACAAGTAATTGAAAAGACCATGGCTTGAATCAGGTGTACCTTAGTCCTTAAATTGACATCCTTGCTCCTTAACACCTTGGAGGGGTTCTTGGCAGCACATTTCCCCAGGGCAACACATCTTTTGATGGTGCCAAGGGTATTGATTGTAAATCCAAACTCTCTAAGGTCATCTTACTCTGTAATGCAGGGTGGGACCCCTCTCCCCACCGATGTGCCAGGGACGGTGATTGGCCCTGCCAGCAGCGCCCCTGTGTTTGGTCTAGAAAATTCCATCAGGTAGGCTGATTTTGCTGAACAAAGACTGCCCCTCATTTCTGTCAAGTTGTAACCAACTTATAGCTGACCCTTCAGTGGGTTTTCTGAGGCTACAAATAGAATGGAAGATGATTGTCCATGTTTCTCCTGAGGAGCCGTTCATGGATTCAAACTGCCAAAAATGTGACCTTCGGTTGGTGAGCACAGATCCCCAGGGGCTAGACCACCAGAGCTCTGCAGTGGGCTCTGGAGGTGAAGTATAATTTAAGTTAGCATCAGGCAAACTTTCTCCACATAGAAACCACTTCATGTCCAGGGCAGAGTCATCAGTACGTCAAGAGGGGTTGCTGTCACCTAGGGCTGTAACTCGGTGTGTCAGGCCCTCACCCACCTTTGCAGAGACCTCCTCCTGTGCCAGCCTGCCCACATAGAATTCTTGGGAAGGTTCTATTTTAGTTCTAATAATAGAAAAAGAATAATGATAATAATAGGTGACACCATTATAATTGATTAAGTGAGATTTTTAAAAATATTTTTTTATTGGGAAAAACATATTGGGGGTACAAGGAGGTGAGGGTTGGGGGCAGAAGGGTGAGGATGGGCCAGGATGCAGTTGCAGAGCTGCACAGTTTGGTCGGTGGGGGGAGCAGGTGAAGGAAATGATGAGGGTCCAGTGGGGACCAGATGCTACAGAGGAATGGCAAGCATTTTCCAATAGTAATTAAACCAACTGTCTTATTGATTTGGGAATTGGATGCCGACACTCTGGCTTCTTCATGCTGAACAGGGGTGTAGATGTAAAGAGGGGAAGGGAGGACGCTTTATCACCTTACTGGTGGTCTTGGGTTACAGCTGCTTGCCTTCTTGCTCCTGAGGGCCGTGACGGTTCGCCCCGAGCCGGGGGCAAGCACAGCCCGCCCCGGGCAGAAGGCCACGATGGCTCGCCCCGGACAGAGGGCTGTGACGGCTGAAGTAGTCTTTTTTTAAAAAAAGAAGAAGAAAAAGTGTGTGTGTACCGTCAAATTGGATCTGACTGGTACAGGAGACTGCCCCTCCTTCTCCAGCAGAGCATGAAGTAGAGTCTGGGAATCCCCCCCCCCCCCACCGCCCAGGTACCTGTCGGGGCCTGGGTTTCAGCTGTCCACACCACAGCAGTGGGCAATGAGCTTAAAGCCCCTGCTGGCTCTGGGCGCTGACTCTCACCAGTGGCTATGGATGAAGTCACAGGCGATTTTCAGCCCACGCCAGAAGTGGATGCCACTCCTGCTTACTTTTTATTATCTCCTTTTCTTTTCATTAATTCTCTAACCTACTTAATTATTAAAAAATGTTATCAATGTCAGTTCACAAATACTACCTACCGTAGTATTGTAGCTACAACTCTAGTAAATTTGACAAAATCGTTGTTGTCTCTTTTCATTGAGTCGAAGTAGCTGGTTCTCCTGTGGGTTTCCAGAGGAATGCACACAAAGAGATTGCCCGTCTTTCTCCTGCAGAGCAGCTGGTGCATTCAAACCATGTGTCTTAGCGTTGACTGTGCAACGTCTTACACTAATGACTGTAAAAAGTCAACAGTAACAGAAAATAATGCCTGCTAATGACACCAGATGACAGAGAATTGATGCCTTTGAGCTGTGGTGCTGGAGAAGAGTGTTGACTATACCACAGACTGCTAGGGGAACAAGCAGGTCCATCCCAGAGAAGATGAAACGAGGCTGCTCCTTGGAGGCAAGAATTCTGAGGATTCTGCTGACTTACTTTGGACATGTTGCAAGGAGGGACCAGTCCTTGGAGAGGGACGTCATGGTTGGGAGGGTGGAGGGACATAGAGAGGAAGACCTTCAATGAATGGATTCAGTGACTGGGGTAATAAGGGTAGACGTGTCAGAAACATTAAAGTTGGCACAGGACAGAGTAGGTTTCAGGACTATTGTACATAAGGGTCACGATGAATTGTGAGCAACTCGACAGCACATAACAACAATAACAACAATGACACTGGGTGTTTGGAAAGGTCATTGTAGTTGTATAATAATGACAGTTTTGACTGAGTTAACAACCACCAAAAGCCCCCAAAACACCTCGTTGCCATAGACTGGATTCAAACTCCTAGGCACTAACCTTTTATCAAGTTTCTGAACCTGTAAATTTTTTTCCTTTCCTTTTCTTTTCTTTTTATTTTTTCAATGAACATCTACAGAGATTTTGAATTTCCAATCATTCATTGTTGCACTTCTCTCCCCGCCCACCCCCTCCCACCCCTAGTTTGCTCCTCTCCTTGAAAAAGCAAAGGAAAAATTCCTTCATTGGTACACAATCCCC
>NW_006399951.1:258196-259915 GCF_000299155.1 Elephantulus edwardii | reverse complement strand
GTGAGAAAGTTTTCTTGATGTGGAGCTGCAGTCCATACTGAGGCTGCAGCAAACACTGAGATCTTCCTCAGTTTTGGCAAGCTGGGTTGTGTCATCTGCATAATGAAGATTATTGATGAGTCTTCCTCCAATCCTGATGCCACATTCCTCCTCATAAAGTCCAGCCTCCCAAATAATCTGTTCCACATATAAACTGAAAAGGTTTGGAAACAGGACGCATTCCTGATGTTCTCCTTTCTTGATTTTGAACCATGCAGTGTTTCTTGGCGCTGTTCTGGTGACTGCTTCCTGGTCCAAGTAGAGGTTTCACACGAGCGCAATTAAGTGTTCTGGGATTTGTTAGAACTAATTTATTATGACCCACACAATCAAATGCCTTGGCCTATTTAATGAAACATAAATAGACATTCCTTTGGTACTCTCTACTTTTGGCCAAGATCCAGGTGACATTTGCAATGATGTCCCTAGTGTCATGGCTTCTTATAAATCCAGCTTTCACTTCTGGCAGTTAGTTCTTTGTCAATGTACAGTTCTAGTAATATATATATACACACACACATACACATTCTTTAGCAAGCAGGATTTTTCTTGTGTGTGATATTAGTAATATTGTTCGAGAATTTCCATGTTGAAAAATCACTGTCTTTCTTTTCAATGGGACTGAATATGGCCATCATCTGGCCAGATTAGTTCCGTATTTGTTGGCACAACCTGCCCAGGACTGCATCTATTTGCTAAAATATGTCAACCGGTATGCTGTCAATTCCTGGGACCTTGATTTTGCTAATTCCTTCAGAGTAGCTTGAACTTCCTCTTTCATCACCATTGCGTCTTAGTCATATGTTGTTTCGTGACATTTTTCTGTGTCAGCCAATTCTTTTTGGTACAGTGACTCTGTACTCCGTCCATCTTCTTTTGATGTTTCCTGGATCATTCAATATTCTTCCCATAGCAGCTTTAAGCATTGCAACTCAAGGCTTGACTTTGTTCTTCAGTCCCTTCAGCTTAAGAAATGCTGAGCCTCATCCATCTGATGTTGTAAAAGGTAATAAACAAACATAAAAAGGAAAATACTACATAAGACCATTACTGTGAACATGAAAGTGTAATTGAGGAAGGAAAGAGAGAAGAATAGAAATAAAACGGGAAAACGAAGAACACTACAAAGACCATGACAAGGGAGTATCCACCCTCCCTTCTCCCAAGGGAAGAATCAAAATAAAGACAAAACAATGATTGCAGTGAGCAAGTGGGAACAAGACATGTAAAACTGTTTAAAAGAGAAAGGGAAGAAAGATGTGACAGAAGAAAGGGGATCACTGGGACAGCATAGTAGGGGGACTGTGGCGAAGAAAGAGGTAAGATGCAACAGGGTCTTGAGATGAGGAGGTAAAAGTAAAAGGTCAATAGTATTCATTAGGTAGAATACAATGTACAAAAACAATTGTAGAAAACAAAATGTGCCGGGAGCTCTGGTGGCCTAGTGGCAAGAAGCTGTACTGCAATCCCAGAGGTCTGTGGTTTGAATCCGCCAGATGCTCTGCTGGAGAAGGAAGGGGCAATCTCTTCCTGTACCAGAACAGTCCAATTTGATGGTACACACAAAAAATAACATTTTTTTAAAAAACCAAAACAGTAACAAAATGTACATAAGTGAAACAATGTGTTTGAACGACTGTATAAAAGTGAATGGTGGTAAAAAAGGTGAAAATGGTATAA